>NW_011370746.1:0-2511 GCF_000735185.1 Notothenia coriiceps
TTAGCTGCTGGAGAAGAAAGATCAGGGGGGGAGGGGGGGGTAGAGAGCTGTGGTTGATGGGCCATTAGTTGTGTAAATACACAGCTGAGAGCTGCCGTTTCATTCGGACTGTTTAAAAAACGGTAACAACGGACTATTTTTCTTAGCGGATGCATGTCAATTTAAATCAATACATACAACTATTTTTTAAATCAATAAAAACATTTTCTAAATCCATAAAAGCATTTAAATTAATACTGGGAGTCATGTCGTTACTTTGTTGAGAATGTGGCCATGTAATAAGCGGGATAATTGCAGCGACTTGTTCCTTATGGGGAAAATAGCACCCGTCATGCAGATCAGGATCCCTCCGCCACACTTTGGGATCCTGATCTGCCGACGAGGCTCAATTAAAATATAAATATTTTTAGTGAATTACTGAGTTTAGGCACGTTAATAACGTTTTAATGAAGTTGAATACAGTATATTCATATGTGTCAGTGATTTCATGTCAATTCGGCGAACATAAACATAAATTATCGTGGTGAAGATGATGATTAAATTAGGATTAAAAATCGAGAGCCGGGCTGCATTTCCTCCTGTTCGTTTTTTTCGACTAAACAACATTATTTTGTTAAATAACAACATGGTTGATATTTTGTAAATGATTACATGTCTCTTATTTAGCACAGAGTATGATATCCGTGACATATGGATCTTAACAAAGTTCCCCTGTACATCCAGCGTACTGTATCTGACTTTATTTCACATGAGCTCCAGTGTGGAACCCCACTGCACCCCCTGGTGGATCAATGATCCATTGCAGCTGGCTTCATTATAATTACATTTATCTATCACGGGGGCGGTCTCAAGTCAAGCTGGAGGTTCTCCCTTGAGCGAGGGCAGATCACGTACCAATCACGGCCCTCGCGTTTCAAACTGTCTGAAATGAATCGCTACATCTGTACCCATGATTCAAACACTGTTCCTGCCTTGTCAAGTGCTGTGATGCAGCCTGTTCTCTTGGTACATTCTTGTGAAATTAGCTGAGGCTGCCTGATGGAACCAACATTTTGCTCCTATTTAAAACAAGTTTCCACTACATTTTAAACAATTTCTACCCATGATTCAAACACCTTTCCTGGCTTGTAAATTGCTGTGATGTGCCTTGGAAGTACTATTTAAACAATGTTTACCCATGATTCAAACACTGTTCCTGCCTTGTCAAGTGCTGTGATGCAGCCTGTTCTCTGTGTACAGCTTTGTGAAATTAGCTGAGGCTGTCTGCTGGAACCAGCACTTTGCTCCTATTTAAGACACTTTCCCTGGCATTTTATCCGTTTCAAACACTTTTCCGGTCAGGTGCTGCAGCCTGCTCTCTTGGTACACTGTCTCTATTTACAACACTTTCCCCCGCATTTCAAACCCTTTTCCTGGCTCAGAAAGTGAGGTATTGAAGTCTGCTTCATGTCCAATTGATGGACTTTCTTTTGCATTGAAACGGTCCCTGCATTGTACAAAATTGTACATTTTAGGGACAGTTTCAATGTTAAAAAAAGTCCTTCAATTGGACTTGCTAAAACACTCTTCCCGACGTTTCAAACACTTTTCCCGCCTTTCAAACCCTTTTCCTGGCTCAGAAAGTGAGAAGTCAGGTACTGCAGCCTGCTCTCTGGTTACACTCTGTCTCTATTTCCAACACTTTTCCCGACATTTCAAAGACTTTTCCCCGCCTTTCAAATAATTTTCCTGGGTTGAAAAGTCAGGTGCTGCAGCCTCCTCTCTGGGTACATTCTGTCTCTTTAGCAACTTTGGCATGGCAATAAAATGGACCATCTTAGAGAACCTGTCCACTACCATGAGGACAGTGGTGTTACCCTTGGATGGAGGAGGACCCGTGACGAAATCCAATGAAATGTCAGACCAGGGCCTGCTGGGAACGGGGAGTGGCTGCAGCAGTCCCATCTGTGATTTTGATGATGTTCTTGTTCAGAAACTACGCAGGCAGCCACATATTCGGAGACATCCTTAACCAAGGATGGCCACCAAAACCTCTGTCGAACGACGAATACGGTCCGCTTGACCCCTGGATGACAAGTGAGCAGTAATGTGTGAGACAAATGAATAACCTGTGACCGCATGGATTCAGGCACGAATAGCCTATCCAATGGAAAGCCACTAGGTTTCGGCCCCTCACCATTGACACGTTTCACCTGATCTACTATAGGCTACTATACGATTGGCTCTGGATCCTTGGCCATGGTCATGGAGGCGTGAGAGGACGTCAGGTTTGCCATTCTTGGACCCAGGTCTGAAAGACAATGTAAAGTCAAAACGGTTGAAAAAAAAGTTGCCACCGGGCCTGGCGTGAGTTCAACCTCTTAGCTTTGCGGATGTATTGAAGATTCTTGTGGTCGGTCCAAACCAAGAACGGCTGTGGTGCCCCCTCAAGCCAGTGCCTCCACTCCTCCAGAGCCATCTTGACTGCCAACAGCTCTCGGTTTCCGACGTCGTAGTTTCTCTCTGCAGGAG
>NW_011370747.1:0-2895 GCF_000735185.1 Notothenia coriiceps
CTATGATTACTATACGCCATACATTCATAATGTCAGCGGGAGGGAGGGGGGAGGCATTGCTACGTAAAAGCATTATTGCGAGGGAGAGCTGTCATCTTCCCTTTACAAGTTTCAAACATGTATTTATCGGGAGATTTTGGCAATAAAAGTTTCATATTCTGAAAAAAATTCCCTGGAAACCTCCAAAACTCTTACACAGAAAGAGGATCTCTGCACACTTTTTTTATTATATCAGCTTTGTGTTTCAATGGTTTTGTCCTAACCTTGGAGAGCCGTATGTTTACTGCCACCCTAAAGGACCTCAAAAATGTTAAAAATGTTAATAAAGAATTTATTAGAAAAGTTAGTTGGCTGATTGTTTTATATAGGCTCAGCCAGGTTATATGGGTATGCCCAGTCTACTATATATGATATGGGTCACTCTATTTTACAATTATTAAACTTTGTTTTCTTATCTTTAATTTGTCATCCTTATGTAGAATGCTATTACGAAACACACATTTGGTTGTTTATAGCATAAAGAACATCTGATTTAATGTGAGGTAGGGAAATAATCATTTGAGTATAAGTATGTGCATATAAATATGTAATTTACAACAGCTGTACGCTGCTTGAAAAGCTTGAAAATGCACCTTGAAAATGCTTGAAAAGTGCTTGAATTTGACTTTGGAAAAGGTGTAAGAACCCTGTATATCGGAACTAAAGTGGGAAAAGTACTCCGCTGTGAACGCGGCTATTGACTAGGTCCCCCCGTGTGGTTCTGGGATTTTTGCTCACCGTTCTTGTGATCATTTTGACTCCACGGGGTGAGATCTTGCGTGGAGCCCCAGATCGATGGAGATTATCAGTGGTCTTGTATGTCTTCCATTTTCTAATAATTGCTCCCACAGTTGATTTCTTCTCACCAAGCTGCTTACCTAATGCAGATTCAGTCTTCCCAGCCTGGTGCAGGTCTACAATTTAGTTTCTGGTGTCCTTTGACAGCTCTTTGGTCTTGGCCATAGTGGAGTTTGGAGTGTGACTGTTTGAGGTTGTGGACAGGTGTCTTTTATACTGATAACGAGTTCAAACAGGTGCCATTAATACAGTTAACAAGTGGAGGACAGAGGAGGCTCTTAAAGAAGAAGTTACAGGTCTGTGAGGGCCAGAAATCTTGTTTGTTTGTAGGTGACCAAATACTTATTTTCCACCATAATTTGCAAATAAATTCTTTAAAAATCAGACAATATAATTTTCTGGATTTATCTTTCTCATTTTGTCTCTCATAGTTGAGGTATACCTAGGATGAAAATTACAGGCCTCTCTCATCTTTTTAAGTGGGAGAACTCGCACAATTGGTGGCTGACTAAATAATTTTTTGCCCCACTGTATGTCCTGAAGGAGCTGAACATTTTAACATTTGAATGGTTCCACTGGCTCAGATAATGAAAAACAACTATTAGTTAGCCTATGCAGATGACACATACATTTCACCATTCCACCAGGAGACTATGGTCCAATTCAAGTTGGAGTAAGTGAATTGATCTTCGCCTAAATGAATGTTTTTAAATACCATTTTATAATGTGAATCCGATGCACTATTTCTTAATGCTTTTAATGTTTTTCCTTTTTGTAAAGCACTTTGAATTGCCTCGTGTTGAAAGGTTTTGCCTTGCCTTTGTCTTTATTAAACAAGGACCATGGATAAAAGATATGACTCAAAATTAGAAGAGATGATTTTTGCTAGTTTGCTAATTTACATCTTCAACACAATACTCAGTATAGCAGAGGGTCTTTTATTCATTTATTCTACTGTAAATTCACTGACGTGTGTACATGTTGTGTGTAGTTGTTGTTATCAGGAGCAGCAAAGGTGGCAGATAAGCTGGAGTCAGGGAAGTCGTCGGTGGTGGTGCACTGCAGCGACGGCTGGGACCGCACCGCGCAGCTCACCTCTCTGGCCATGCTGATGCTGGACAGTCACTACAGAACGCTCAGAGGCTTCCAGGTCACACACACACTGCATCACAATATCACCTTTACACTGCAGTTTCCATCTGTACTGAATAATAATGTGTGTTTGCAGGTTCTCGTGGAGAAGGAATGGATTAGCTTTGGACACAAGTTTGCTGCTGTAAGAAAAAAGTGGTTATTCTGATGATATCACCATTGATTCATGATCAAAACTATATCTACCTGTAGTTATTGTACTACTTTTTTATTCAACATGCTGTCAGACTCAGTTATATATAAAAAAACAACTATTTGTATGAAGGTTTTTATTATTTTGATCCACAAAAGATTTAAAGAAGCACAGTGCACCAGCACAGTTTACTTCAAATGAATAGAAAAGCAATGTCAGAATAGTTTTTTATGCTTATATCACCCTTCCTACACATTGTATAACATATTACTGCCACTTATTTATTACACAAAATTAAAACAGGGTTCCTGCAGGTTTCGCCAACTCAAATTTAAGACTTTTTAAGACCACTTTGAATAGAATTTAAGACCTATTTCACAGCAAGAAAATATTAAATAAAAGAAGAAGAAATACGTCCCATAATAACTTACAAAGTAAATGTATTCATGTTCAACATAAGAACAATGACTGAACATAACAGCATAACAGTACATAACTGTGTTAGCCAAAAAGTGTGTGTGTGTGTGTGTGTCTCTGTGTGCTTGTGTGTGTGTTCGGGCTGTGCAATTAATCGTATTTTAATCGCAACTACGATTTTGGCCTGCCACAATTACAAAAACATAATCGAAAAAAACAATTATTTAGCTTTGCTAGGTTGTGACAGTGACAACATATTTAATCTAATTAATTTGAGTCTAATTTATATTTATTTATCATATTTATATATGTTTAGTAGCTTGTGGAAGTGCGCTCCAAAATATTTGTTGATCTTG
>NW_011370748.1:0-3127 GCF_000735185.1 Notothenia coriiceps
AATTATAATTATAACAAAGAGTAGCAAAAAAACGTTCAAGGTATAAAACGTTAAATTCTCAAATAGTCATATGATGTTCAAACTTTATTCTCTGTGTCATTTTCCATTGTTTGATACATTACAATTTAGAGGGAAACCGGCTGCAATAGGCGGCAATAATTCAAATATAGTCTTATTTTTGTTAATTGTCTTTTTTTATTGTATTTGTATTTATTCTATTTTTTATTACTTATACTTTTTATTTTCTTGAATTTAAAAGTATTTTTTCAATATTTTATTTTATTCTTTCTTTTTGTGTGTTCGTGTGCCAAACGTTTTACCCTTTATTAGTTTACTGCCTTTCAAGTACAAATGTGTTGCTTCTTCTCTGGTGGATTACCTTTGATGGGTTTGGAAGATTACAGTATGTGTCAGAAAGTGGGGGGATTTATTTAATTTCTATTTATGGGGAGTCTTATTATCTTATTTTAACAGAACTACGCCTATATTGCAATATCACCCAGCTGCAGCCGCAGCAAGACGGTACACGACACGCCCCATTGATACCGTACATGGCAGATTAAAAACGATCTGCAAATGTTATTGTAGCATTTTAAGCAACTATTATCAAATAAATTAATAACTATTTGAGACAGAACAGTATATGACTTTCAGCACAAATCATTTTGTATAATTAATACATTAAAACAAAAAGGTGGCTTAGTAAACTTTATTTTTATGTTTTAGTACATATAAAATAGGTATTAATGAGATCATCTATTCATTATTGTTAGGGTTAGGGCTTGGGGAACGGAGCGCAGCGTGGTGCACGGGCTCTCGGGTAAATATTTGTTATTTAAAACCTATTTAAAAACTCCTGTAATAAAACCAAGCACAGAGCGTGTGCGGCGGGGTTAAAACCTGTACTCCTGCCCCCCGAGGGGGTCTCCCCCGGTGGGGTGTCCGAGGCTGTGTCCCACAACATCTGGTAAAAGACCTGGTAAGTGGGTTAAAAACATCCGGCTAAAAGTACCGAGGTTGACTTTGTTTAAAATCGGCTTGCAGGTCAAATGTGTGTGAAAAAATAAATGATAAATAAATACATACATAAAAGTGCTTAGTAAAATAATTGCTTTTTAAAACAAGTGCTGGTAATAAAAATCACATCAACCCAAATGTTAAAATATGTCAAGTATAAAACAAATATGTAAAATGTAAAATAAATAAAAAATAAAATACACCCGGGTTAGTAGGCGCACGGGGAGGGAAATATTTTAAAATAAAGTCCACCAAGTGTCCCTAAAAGTGTTTAAACCCAGGCCGAGTTCTAGAGAGGTGAGACAGGGACATCCCTCGGATGATGTTTAAAAATAATTTATTAAAGGGCTTATAATGAGAAGTTTCTTTTGGCTTTCATACACACTTCCATATGGTCTTCTTTTATTCCTGGTGTTTCTGCAGAACCTCTCACATCACTCCTGTCCGCTGACAAAGAACAAACTCTGCTGCTTGGTCATTATTTAGATTTTACTCAACAGAAGGGTGAGTTTTCTTTGTTGTTTCTTTTCAGTTTTATTCTTCTTAGTGTAAAAAGTGTTGAAGGTCTAAAAAAAACAATTCTCAAATATTTTCTGTCATGTTCAAACTTTATTCTCTGTGTCATTTTCCATTGTTTGATACATTACAATTGAGAGGGAAACCGGTTGCAACAGACGGCAATAATTCAAACATAGTCTTATATTTACATGTTAATTATATTTTTTTAATGAATTTTTATTTATTCAACTTTAATTTTTGTATTTACGTGAATTTAAAAGTATTTTTTAAATATTTTTATTTTATTCTTTCTTTTTTTGTGTTTGTGTGCCAAACGTTTTACCCTTTATTAGTTTACTGCCTTTCAAGTACAAATGTGTTTCTTCTTCTGTGGTGGATTACGTGTGATAGGTTTGGGAAGATTATGTGTCAGAAAGTCGGGTGACTCATTTAATTTCTATTTAAGGGAAGTCTTATTATCTTATCTTAACAGATCTACACCTATATTGCAATATCACCCAGCTGCAGCCGCAGCAAGGCGGTACACGACACGCCCCCTATAAAATATGCCCACTTGACACAACACTACGGTGGCTGACAGACATTGATAGCGTACATGGCAGATTAAAAACGAATTGCAAATGTTATTGTAGCATTTTAACCAGTTAAGCCCCATGCCCCCGGTACCGGGTGTAGCAGTGGCCGCAGAGTAAATATATTAATTTAACAGTTTGGTTAAACCACTAAGTCCAACAACGCTCCCCCGGGAATTTCACCCAGGGAAATGTGACAAGTTTTAAGTCACTAGGACACACAGGTTCGGTTACTCACGGAACAAGAGACGTGGTCCAATTATCAAAAATAGAACAGTAAAAATACAATTTATAAAAACAGTCCCACAGGGCTATATCCAAAAGGGAGAACGAACAAGGGGGCTGAGGCTTACCAGTGGGGGAGAGGGTCAACGAATGAGTGAAGGGATCCCGCAAAAACAAACTTAAGTCACCCCGGTCACACGTGTTCCACACTCACACAACCACATGGAGAAAAGATCCAAAAACCCGGGGGAAGCACAGCACACCTTCAGCTCTCAGTAACTAAAACAGGAAAACAAGGGAAAACACAATAAGTGGGGGACAAAAGCACAGAATAACTCAAAATGAAATAAACCAAAATTAGCCGCAGCCATACGGGCAATCATGCGGCATAAACAAAACTATGCAAAAAGCAAAGAAAGAAAAACTTAACCAAAACAGTTATCATATAAACAAAAAATGAATTGACCAAAGATATATCGACACTAATTAGGTATAAAATAAGCCAAAAGTAAAGAAAGAAAATAGGAATAAACAAAATAAACTATTAATGAAAAAGAACAAAGTAAACACAATAGTTTAAATTGGTGAAGGAAATAATAACTAAAACAGAAGGAGTTAGCCCAGCAGTCCAGTCACTAAAATCCCACTAGGGGAGCAGACCTATAGTACAGAGTAGGCCACGCTAAACCGGCCCAACCACAGTAGCCAAAAGCGAACAATTGAAGTAGCGTCCAGCAGCACAGGATCGGTAGGGCAGGTGATGATACTGCCGTAGGCAATGCCAAACCGGACCA
>NW_011370749.1:0-1591 GCF_000735185.1 Notothenia coriiceps
CACCGAACATGTATTGCGTGCGCCAGGTGTGATCCATGTGGGGGGATGGGCACATAAGAGCGGGAAATGTGTCAAATTATTCTGTGTGTGTGTGTGTGTGAGAACGTGTGTGTGTGTGTGTGTGTGTGTGTGTGTGTGTGTGTGTGTGTGTGTGTGTGTGTGTGTGTGTGTGTGTGTGTGTGTGTGTGTGTGTGTGTGTGTCAGATTAACAGTGACAGAGATACAAGGACGCTGATTCTTGTGATCCTGTGGAAATGTTTGTCGATCAGATGGTGAAATATGTTTGATCGGGACATGTGTTGATGTTTTTGTGTGGTACGAAACTTCAAGAACATTGGATTAAAGGACAATAAAAGGAGCAGTAACTGTGTATTTAAAAGGATATCAGATACATAAGTTAAGTAGGTGTCGTGAACCAAAAGAGAACTGGAAAATACATCGTTAGATAACCTGTGAGAATAATCAGATGCAACACAATCCTGTCTAACCCTATACGGAGCCAACATTAACACATGTCTTTCATACGTTAATAACTGACTCGTTAATAACTGTCTCTAGAGGCAGCTGAAGATGACTCGTGTTCAAACTGGATATGAGTCTCTTCCCCAAACCACCAGCTTATCTCTGCAGCCCACAGCGCTGACACAGAAGAACCATTTTGCTCATCAAACATCTGTTGCTCTAACTATTTAGACATTTCCTCCATCGTGTACGAGTTGATTCGCTGGTTGTTTGTTGTCCGTGGTCTCGGTGAGACACTTTGGCTGCTTGGTTGCAGGGAATTGAATTAAAGCTTCCAGTAGACAAGTAGAAATGGTCTGTGGCAGCGATGCTTTGATCATATCTTGTTTTGCAGCAATCCTCATCTTTCTTATGCAATCAGAGACGCTTGGCCTCCAGATGTGGACGTGTGAGGCAGGGGATGCTCAGTTGTACGCCTCGAAACTTGTCATATTTCCATGGTTACGTAAAGAAATCAGATTGTATAGAAGTCTATGAGAAAATAACCTATTTCTAACTTGAATTAGGACATAATTAAACATTTTCTTACTGAGTTTAGGATCTCAATCTTTAGTTTCCAGTCTTCTTAAATACAGCATGATGTTCATTTTGATCCCACTTAAAGTAAAACAAACAATAACTTAACTGGTTTAGTTTTCGTGGTTGCACAAAGAAATCTAATTATATAGAAGTCTATGAGGAAATGACCCTATTTCTACTTGAATTATTATCTCATTAAGCATTTTACTAATGGGGCGAAGCCTGCGAGCTAGTTCCGGCAGTCAACTCGAGCACCAATGATACATTAACACGTGACGCACCTCGTCCCCATGACAACCAACCAAACACATTCTCCTAAACATGCCGCTCTATTTAAGCTGCCAGGTCTTCCTGCCTCTGCCTCGCTATGCTGCTGCTGCCACTGCTGTGTTCACTTGATATTGCTACTGTACGTTCATGTTCCTGCTGCTGTGTTCACTTGCTATTGCTGTACGTTCATGTTCCTGCTGCTGTGTTCACTTGCTATTGCTACGTTCATGTTCCTGCTGCTGTGTTTCATGTTGCTGCTGCTCGCCTGCCCCAGCTCCAC
>NW_011370750.1:0-5929 GCF_000735185.1 Notothenia coriiceps
GCTTTGGCTTCCGCATACTGCCTCCTCCTTCTCTGCAATTCAGGTGCGTAATCATGGTCCACGTTGACCTTTTTTTCTTTTAAATAAAAACCCTTTTTTTTGCCAGGCTTTTTTGATTACGTCTTCTTTCATTTTAAAACTTGAAAATGTCACCACCAGAGATCTCGGTGAGGCCTCGGCCGGAGGTTTGGGGCCGAGCGCACGGTACGCCCTCTCGATCTGTAGCGTAGAGGGGGTCAGTTCCAGTCCTTTAATTAGTAGCTCTTCCACAAATGCGATCACAGATGTCGACATGGCTTCTGCTCCTTCCTCTACCCCGTAAATCCTTACATTCTCGCGGCGTGTTCGTCCCTCTAGGTCCGTCAGTTTAGCCTCTGTCTGTACCTGTAGCTTCACTAGGCCAGATACCACCTCTTCCCATGACTGGATCCTGGTCTCGGCTGCGTCAATTTGTTCCTCTGCTTCCACCATTCTTTTGTTAGTTTTACTGATGTCTTCCTTTATTCCGTTGAGTTGTTGGCAGGAGTCTTTTCTAAAGTCTTGCAGCTCTTTTAGAATTAAACTTATTTGAGCTTCCCCGCTGGGAACTGTTTCATCTGGCTGCTTGTCATCATCCATGCTGTTGCTGACTTGAGACAGCTGATCGATTTCTTCCTCGTCATGCTTTTTACTTTGTGTTTTATTTCTCTTTCCTTTTCTGGACATTTTTCGTTAGTCCGATATTTCCCCGTTGACTTAAATGCACTCAAAGTGTTGGATTGCGTTGTTCGGACAGTGTTTTTAGATATTTTAGGTCGGGAGCGTGTTGCTCTATGCTTCCATCTCTGTGCCGGACGGGAAGCCGCAAATCTGTGTCATCACTTTTATGTGAGCACGCCTGCTTCCTACAGAGCCCAGTGTCATGGTGAAATTATATTTCAGTAGTTTTTTGTGCGTAAATATAATGTAACTGATTGTGTTCAAATGGCTTATGAAATAATCTCATATTGATCGCAGGCCTCTGAAGTGAATTCAATTAAATAAGTAAATTAAATAACAAATTAACCTCATCTTCACTTATTGGTTAATGATAATTAGACATGTTAACATGCTATCTTAGTTAAACTAAGATGGTGATGATAAACATTTTACTTGCTTATTATATACATATTATATTATATCTATTATCTGCTTTGAATCTTTCTTCCGTTGGCTTAATCGTTGATTGGGTCAAGACATTTGAAATCAAATGATTTATATTAAAAAGTTTAAACACTGACTGACTTCATTAAAAGATATGAACAAAAATAAACAAACAGCTTAGTCACAATGTGCTTGAGAATTGCCAAACAGTGATATTAAAATACATTTTAGTTGACTGTTGCCAGACTTGGCATTCTTGGTAACATAATATGTATGGATAAAATGTAATGTTGCAGCTGTAAACTCACTAACGATGCATCCAGGGGATGCACATTATTTATTTACTTATATAACAGGAAAATCCTTAGCTGTTAGAGAAATTCTTCTGTATGTTCTTTTTAACTAGCCGCTAATAGGTAGTGGATGTTGATACTAAATAAACAATTTGTTGACCTGCAGATTACTGTTTTGTGTGCAGCCTGACTGACTTTAGTAGAATTTTGCAATCCATTTTAGGATATTAGATATGATAAATGGCAGCCATTCCAGCCATACCTTTGTTTTGTTTTGTTTTTTTATTTGTTTTTTTAGCCTTTATTTATACTGGTGTAGATCTCATTGAGACAAAAGGTCTCATTTTCAAGAGAGACCTGTTCAGTGGTAACACTACCACACAAAGTTACAGACAGACAGGACACTAAACACAGAGGCAACACTAAAATACAACATTGTCAAAAAAGTAGTCATTAAAATCCATATACAGTCAGATATAGCAGGTGCAAACACCGACAGATGATTTCTCCAGCTTTTTTAAAATGAGTTTAAAATCCGTGATAGGTATCAAACTGGTCAAGTGGGCAGAGTATGATATGGCTTTTTTCCCAAGCACCGTGCGTACTGAGGTGACGGACAGAGTGATGGAATTTTGAGATCGTAGTCTATAGCTGTACTGTTTGTGTGATATGTAAGTGTAGAGGGGCAGCAGTCCAAGCATAGCGGTATAGATGAGTTTGTACCAGTGCATTGATCTGCGCATTGATAATGATGTCCAGTTGACTAAAGCGTATAGCATGCAATGGTGTGTGAGGGGTTTAAAGTTGGTTATGAACCTCAGAGCCCCATGGTAAACAGCGTCCAGCAGATGAAGGGAGTGAGCTGAGGCGTTCATGTACACAACATCCCCGTAGTCCAAGAGCGGCAAAAATGTGGCAGCTACAAGCCGTTTCCTCGCACTTGGGGAGAAGCAGGCCTTATTTATAAAAAAGAATCCCAGTTTTAATTTCAATTTCCTTAAGAGATTGTCAATATGTGGTTTGAAGCAGAGATTTTCATCTGTAGTGATGCCTAAGTATCTGTAAGTGTTAACAGCTTCAATGGGGTTATGCTGTGCAGAAATGATGCAGGGAAGAACAGTTGGTAACTTTTTCTTATTGGAAGAACAACATGACTTTTGTCTTATCTGAATTTAACACCAACCTAAGGATGAACAGATGTGACTGAAAAGTGTCAAAAGCAGACTGCAGACGTTCAAATGAAAGGGCAACAGTGCTAGCAGAACAGTACACAACAGTATCATCTGCATGTACAGAGGCATCAATACTTTGACCCACATCATTTATATAAATAGTAAAAAGGGTCGGTCCCAAGACTGAACCTCTGGGCACATTTAAGAAAGCTTGAGGAGAGACCGCTGAATTTTACACATTGCTTGCGATTTGAAAGATAGTTTGCAAACCAACTTGGTCAGACAGGCCCATATGGGATCACTTCTGGCATAGAATGCCATGGTCCACAGTAGGGATGGGTACCGAGAACCGGTACTAAGTCAATACCGGTACCTGATTGGACGGTATTGGTATACCGTTAAGCCGCTGGACAAAGGGTGCTGCTATCGGTATATCTGTTACGTCTACTTCCTTAGTTTAACTTTAAACCATTCTGGTTGGCTGGGAACCCTAATCCCATGTGATGTATCCGGTTTGAGACCCCTCTGATTGGCCACTGTAAATGCCACTCGTCATCTCTCTCAACAGCGCTCTTATTATTGTTGTGAGACTCCCGCAGCAGGCATGGCAGACAGAGCGAAGCGATCAAAGGTCTGGGTGCACTTCAACAAATGTTGTGGCGGCGAGAGTGCAAGGTGCAATATACAGTATGAACTCAATTAGTTGCTTGTAAGGGGGGTAACACAAGCAACTTAATGAAGCATTTGCAAAAGAGACACTCATTGAATATAAAACGCTGCAGCATATTTGACAGCCTAAACAATGTGGCTGCTAGCGATACTGCTAGTGCTAATAATGCTAGCAGTAGCACGCTAACAACGTCCTCCTCAGTGGTGCAACCTGATAGGATTTGCGGGACAAATGCGGCTGCCTCGACTTCGACAAGTGAAGGTAACATTTGTTTTTGTTAATAACTCTGCAATTATTAACTCGGAGACATCAAGCAACTTCTAATGTATGTTCCTAAATAATCCCATAGATAACGTCAGTCAAGCGGCAGCAACAGCATCCACACAGGATAACGTTAGGAGAAGTCAGACAGCGATTGCCTCTCCATTCTCTATAGCTGAACGAGGGATAATGGCACAGGATCAGAAAGCAACATGTCATAGGGCTGTCGCAAAGTATATTGTGAAGGATATGCAGCCCTTCAGTACAGTGGAGTCCAGTTGGTTTAGGTAAATTTGGTAGCCGGTAGCTGGCTTAGCATAAAACGCTAGGTAAGTTAGTCCTAGTTTTGACTTGCCCAACGTTTGCTTCTGTGTTGAATATAAGCAGACTACGACGTTGTGAGCATTCTTGCACTCTGTTACTTCTTCTTAAATTGGATGTTCTGAAAAATCTACAGCATAGAGTATTGGAAGGTAGCAAATAACCAGAAGTGCAAAGATGTAGCATATTATTTACAGAGAATGTAGTAAGTTATTCAGTTTAAGTGATGTACTAAGTTACAATATACATGTATATAATCAAATATGTATGCTTGTTGTTATTTTTCCAACTGTAGGGAGATGACCACAGCCATTAACCCTAATTACCGCCCCCCTTCCAGAGACACACTGTCTAACACACTAATACCTGCTTGGTATGACATTGCAAAAGAGAATCTGAGGGAAGAGCTTGCCAGTGAGGCAAAAGTTGCTTTTACAAGTGATGAGTGGACCAGTATTACACAGGACCACTACATAACGGTCACACTCCACTACATTAACCAAGGCCAGTTGAAGCAGAAAGTTTTTAAGACACAGGCAGTATACGAGTCTCAGAGTGGGCCTGTTGTTGCTGAACAAATAGACGAAGTCCTGGCTGAATTTGGGGTAAAACAGAAGGTCGTCGCCATAACTGTCGACAACGCTCCAAATATGGATGTGGCTGTACGACAGCGCCAAACAATAAAGCTCAGATGCTTTGGGCATACTCTAAACCTTGGGTCTCAACAGGTGTACAATGTGCAAGCTATCTTTAAGTGGTCAGCAATGATCTGAGATGTGATTGTTTGGATCAAAAGATCCTCAATCATTAAGACAATTTTCAAAGAACAGCAGTGTCTCCTGGGTACGAAACTTTGCCTCATTGTTTCAGTGTAATTCAGACAGGACAGGAGGAATACATACATATTAATTGGTCATCATTTATATATTTCAGGCTTGCCTGACCATTCCGTGGTCCTTAATGTAAAAAACAGCTGGAATTCTCTTTATCTCATGGTGGAGAGATTTGTGGAGTCAAAAAGCTCATGAAGAGAAACAGGTATGAATTAATTAATGGTCTAAGCAAACATAATAATGCTATTAGGTCTTAAAAATAGTTAATTGTTGTCAGGATGAAGAAAATCCATGTCATGATATAAACAAATAATTGTATAACTAAATGGTCAATATACAGAAAACATGATCATTTTGTAATTTAATATCAGACAACAGATCACAGATGAAGACTTCAGGAGGGCTGAGAACTTTATCAGTCTGATGCTCATGCTGTATACAATAGGGATGCTCCGATCGATCGGCCGCCGATCGATGTTGGCTGATACTCACTCTCTGCCGATCGATCGGTGCCTTCTAAAGATCGCGATAGCCGATCGCATGACGTAAAATACATTACACTTTTCTCTGTGCGCAGCAAAACAAGCTCGCCAAAATGGCTTCACCAGTCTGGCAGTATTTTAAGGTGTCCGAAAAAGACAATAAAATAGCGGTATGCAACGTGTGTGAAACAGAAATCCTGCAGCTCCACCCGCTGTGACGGACCGGTGAGCGGAGCAACACACACACTAAGAGTTAGACCAAACACACTTAGCTATTTGATCTACCTCTGGAACAAGATGAACTAGTTATAAATATGTTTATTCTTCACTGTCGGGTCACTCATTACTGGATCAGTGAGCTGCATGAGACGATACTGACAGGCTGTCAGGAGAGGGAGAGAGGAAAAGAGAGCGCTTCCGCTCATTTCTCCCGTGTTATTATCCAAAGTGAATGTAAACTTGAATAATGTACTTAATTTGAATGTAATAATTATGTTGGTTGTTGTTTGTGGAACGGTGTTACCACCGTTAGAGGAGAAATTGACGCAATGTCACCCAGTAGTCAAAAAACGTCTTATCCTTACTACACCGGTGGACATCTTCTGACAGCGATAACTGGTGTGTCCCATTACCATATGATCCCTACGAGGCTAGCGGTTAAAACCCCGCGCTAGCGGCCTTAGTCATAGCGGCTAGCGCTTAGCTAGCTCACCCCGCCCCGGATACCCCTAGAAGTAAATTTCCTACAAATTTTAGAGTGAATTTACCCCGAGTA
>NW_011370750.1:9384-12686 GCF_000735185.1 Notothenia coriiceps
GTGTGCCTTGGCAGTCTAGTTGAGTTTTTACCAAAAAGTTATATTTTGGTTTCATCTGACCATATAACATTCTCCCAATCCTCTTCTGGATCATCTAAATGCTCTCTAGCAACCTTCAGACGGGCCTGGACATGTACTGGCTTAAGCAGGGGGACACGTCTGGCATTGCAGGATTTGAGTCCCTGGCGGCGTAGTGTGTTACTGATGGTAGCCTTTGTTACTTTGGTCCCAGCTCTCTGCAGGTCATTGACTAGGTCCCCCTGTGTGGTTCTGTGATCTTTGCTCACCGTTCTTGTGATCATTTTGACCCCACGGGGTGAGATCTTGCGTGGAGCCCCAAATCCAGGGAGATTATCAGTGGTCTTGTATGTCTTCCATTTTCTAATAATTGCTCCCACAGTTGATTTCTTCACACCAAGCTGCTACAATTTTGTTTCTGGTGTCCTTTGACAGCTCTTTGGTCTTGGCCATAGTGGAGTTTGGAGTGTGACCGTTTGAGGTTGTGGACAGGTGTCTTTTATACTGATAACGAGTTCAAACAGGTGCCATTAATACAGTTAACAAGTGAAGGACAGAGGAGGCTCTTAAAGAAGAAGTTACAGGTCTGTGAGAGCCAGAAATCTTGTTTGTTTGTAGGTGACCAAATACTTATATATATGTGTCTGTGTATATGTCAGCATCTGTAGCCTGTTATTGTATCATTATACCGCACTGTCAATTAATTAAAGTAATTATATAAGTTGTCTTGAACACAGTTCTGTCCATCAGACAGAGTGCTGCTGTGCCTCCTGTCATCATTAACGGACGTGTCTTTAATATGACCGCTCAGTCAGTAGGCGCTTCTCTAAATGCCTTCTGCTTCCCCTCCTCGACTCCTCCACTTGCATCGAGAGAGAGTAATGTGGATGCCAGTTATACATGAATGTGCAGTATTTTTAGTTGAAATGTAGTTCCAACAGAGGGAGCCAGAAGACTGGGTATACTGTTGTTTACGTCACCCTTCTCTGATCCACATCTCACTCATGTCAAGATTGATTAAAGGAAGGCTGCTTATTTCTGACCAAAATCATCTGGAGTTGTGCAGATCTAGAGACTAAAGACAGTTCTTGGAACTGTCTGTATTAGCTTTGTGTCCACATTGCTGAAACCATGTTGCTGTTTTTTAATAAGGATTATGTGAGGCAGACCAAGGGTTTACCTGTGTAGAACTGTGAAAAAATGTGAATTCCCTTTGATGTCAATCTGTTTAACTTCATGATCGTCACAGCAAGAACTGAGGCTGAGTACTTAATTCTCATCAGCACTGTCAGCAAAGCTATTCCTCCCACACTTGTGAGGTCATTAAAACACCCACACACTTAGCTACCCCTGCTGCAAAGGACTGTCGCAGGAAATTGAAGCCACACACGCATTAGAGCCATATGTGTCTGTTTATAGACAGCCAGCATGCTTGAGGCAGTGAGTAGGCAGTACATTATCATGGAGCTGTGGGTTATGATTCATCAATTACAGTGTTCTTTTAATGCAGGTCCTCTGCTTAATCTAGTTTGGTCCCTTGATTATACAATCCAAGATAATTGTGCTTCACAATATTGTCCCGTTATTCATCAAAATATACTCCCAGATCTTAAAATGGCAATGCAACATAATGGAATCACATAACTAATTATCTTTATATGTAAATATGTTCATAAATCAAATTGGTTCTCTCTTATATGATGATGAACAGGGCTTTGTTTTTCACTTCATTACCATGGTAGCAAGCTAGACATCTTTTTTTCATTCCCCATAATAGCTCATATGAGCTTATTACACACTTATTGGTATATGTATGTTGGCTGGTAGAAAGTAATACAATATCAGTGCAGGAATAATTAAGGTGTATTTAGATAGTGTTGTTATTTGTCCCCCGGAGAGTACCGAAACTTTGTTTTTATAAATGTATTTTAAATGGTATTCCTGACCATGTATTCCAGAGAGGTGATATAAGATAATAGAAATGAATATTTTTGCTGATGAGAAACCAATCATAATTCTCCAGTCTTATTAAACTGTGTTAATAACAATAATGTTCTCACATAGATTCAATATATACAGGGCTAGAGCCTGATTAAGCTCTGGTTCTTCCTGTTTCCACCGCAGCGAAGCCGGCTCTAAGCACCGAAAACCGGTTCTTAGCTGGCCCCACTCAGCTGCCCGGCAAGAACCAATACTTCACGCGGGGGCGAGATTATTCTGAGCAATAACAGTTCATGGCGAGTACGGCAAATAATAGTTGTAACAAGCAGTAGCGCTGAGTAAAGTGACTAGAACGTGTCAACACACACTTATAAGAAAAACACACTTTATAAAGTCAGGCAACACTAAACAGGCTTCGCGTGATTCTGTTTATTTTGACCTTACTTTGACCATCCATCCGCTGTTATTGATTATTGTGGAGAGCAGGAAGACGTTTTCCTGTTGTTTTTTATTATAGCAGCTATCGGATGGAATCAATACATGGGCTGCACAGGTTGTTATGTCCGACTAGCACAAGTAGAATCATAATGAAAAATACGCCGGTAAAATATGCCTGTAGAAAACGGCTTATGCCACAATAGGATAGCAACAACAAGTAGTCAAGATAGTCAGAAAAATACATTAGATAAATCTAACCAGTCCAAGAGCCACAATCTTAAATCCTCAAAGGTCCTTCAGGGGCTTTGTGCAGAATGTGGCCTTATTGACGTATGGCTTCAACTAAATCAAGATGTCAAAGATTACACTTTTTTTTCAAATGTCCACAACTCTTATTCCAGAATAAATTATTTTTGTATTCCCTCAAAATACATGCATAGCTGGCACTTTTTTTTTTGATTTTTGGATGAACCTTGTTTCGTCTGTTATAGTTTTTTTTTCTGCTGTTTCTTGTAGCTTGGGGGTACCTCTTCAAAATCCAAGAGGGTGCCCGGTGATATCCCTTGAGCATTTTTGGATATTAACCCCTTCATGGCCAAAACGCCAAAATCCCAGAAAAATAAGGATTTATGAGATTTCATGCAAAATACTCAAATCAAATGCACCCAATTTAATTTCTCCAATGTTTATTCAATAGGAGTACAGGAGGGTGCCCACTGATAACCTTTTAGCATTTTCAGATATTAACCCCTTCATGCCCAAAACGCCTAAATCCCAGAAAAATAAGGATTTATGAAATTGCAATAATATTGAAATTAGGGCCGGGACTCGATTAAAAAAATTAATCTAATTAATTAGAGGCTTTGTAATTAATTAATCGAAATTAATCGCTTTTTTAATCACAT
>NW_011370751.1:0-2312 GCF_000735185.1 Notothenia coriiceps
GTAAAGAAACACACCAATGTAATGGATTAAAAACAACTAAAATCATGATACTGACAAAGTGAATAATTTCCCGGTGAGACTGCTTCTACCTGTCAGTGCTTAGATATTATCAAGCTGAAAAATGAATACAGAAATCCAACATACTGTCATCAAATGTCTTTCTATTATGAATTTAAATTAAATGTACATCCCCATAATGATCTAAACAGTCTATGGCTTTTACCTCTTTACCAGGCTAGTTACAAGATGTTGTCTAAATTAAATTCTATCTCATTACATTACTATGTTTTAACTTAGCTGTAATATGTTCTTTCTACATTTCAAACCTCAGTTACTTTAATACCTGTTGAAATGTTACAAAATTGTTTTCATTATCACAGTTCACCTTCTCATTCACATTCTGGAATTACCTCTCTCAGTAGCCCCTTGGCCACTGATTCTGCATCTGTGTTACCTGTTATAACTCAATCAATATTAGAAACATGTCAACATTAATCAAACAGTATCTTATCCCCAGATATGGAGCAGGTTAAATCTAAAACTGTCAATCAATGGTCAGATTGAACATCTGAGTTGGGGCAGCAGGTTTCTTCCAGTCCCTAAATGAAAAACCCCACAATATCGTGATCATTCTTGTTTTATATTTAGCAAAAATGCTAGTATTTGCTTCTCCTCTCTGTTGTATATTATTGTACGCATGCCATATTAGCTGGTTCCCCTTTTTCCAGTGGGCCAAATAATGATGCTAGGCTAAGCAAAGCTAACCGTCTCCTGGCTCCAACTATCAGACTGGTATACGTCTCACCTATGGACAGAGTGATTGAGTGTACTACATTTAAACTGTTTAAATGTTTACAATTCCTCAGAAAATGTATTGGACATATGTATACTTTTTTGAGTTGTATACCTGTATTATTTCAAATTATTTCAACAATTTTCAAACTGTCTCATTGTATTGGTGTCGTATCTCCTTTGGGCACGCATCAGCGTCAGAAGCTGTCGTAAATGTATTTTATATCCAGTTTTAAGCCATATTTTTACCTCACATTATTTTGATCTTGGTTGTTTTGCTGACTAACATTTACCCAAATGAAGGATTTTTGTCACGGGACGTCTGAATCGTAAGATTTATGAGAAACAAGCTAAGCCAACGTTAGCAGCAGCCGAGCAGCTAGCAGGGGAAACTGATTAGAAATGTGACTCCCAAGTTTTCTTCCAGGTTTCTAAGTCTTGCACAACAAGTACATCACTTGAAATATCAATTTCCAATTTTATTTTTCAGGCTTTGAAATAAAGTGAAATATATAAAGCAATCCTATTCTGAGTTATAATTTTTACAGGGCTGCCAACATTCACGCATTGAGCGTGAGAGTCACGCAATTAACCCATATCTCACGCACTCACGCCACAATTGCCTTTCCTCACGCTAAATGTTCGTCCAAAATAAATGTATATAAATATAAAAATAAAGTGAAGGAACAGCAAACCGAGCGGTCTACGAAATGAGACGGTCTTCTGGCTTAGTTCAGTAAAGCTGGAACGATATTGGGAGATTCTGATTTCACGGATCAATAACTCAGGAACAAAAGGTTATTCAGACACAAATGACGTGTCCTAAGTACCGTGGTAAGGTTGACAACGAACTACAATCACATTTTGATTTCAAAAAAAGCCAATACGCGCCGTCCTCCGAGCTGGACACATTACATTGGTCTACAGGACTGTCTCAGAAAATTAGAATATTGTGATAAAGTTCTTTATTTTCTGTAATGCAATTAAAAAAACAAAAATGTCATACATTCTGGATTCATTACAAATCAACTGAAATATTGCAAGCCTTTTATTATTTTAATATTGCTGATTATGGCATACAGCTTAAGAAAACTCAAATATCCTATCTCTAAATATTAGAATATCATGAAAAAGTATACTAGTAGGGTGTTCAACGAATCACTTGAATCGTCTAATTAACTCGAAACACCTGCAAGGGTTTCCTGAGCCTTGAAAAACACTCAGCTTGGTTCAGTAAACTAAATCACAAGTATGGGGAAGACTGCTGATCTGACTGCTGTCCAGAGGACCGTCAGTGACACCCTCCATCAGGAGGGTAAGACACAAAAAGAAATTTCTCAAAGAGCAAGCTGTTCACAGAGTGCAGTTTCAAAGCACATCCACAAAAAGTCTGTTGGAAGGGGGAAATGTGGCAGGAAACGCTGCACAACCAAGAGAGATGACCGCAGCCTTAACAGCATTGTGAAGAAGAGTCGCTTCCAGAATTTGGGGGAGCTTCAAAGACAGTGGACTGAAGCTGG
>NW_011370752.1:0-2403 GCF_000735185.1 Notothenia coriiceps
CAAGGCAAAAGCAAGCCAATGTTGACACCACAGCCATGGAGAGGGAGGACACACACACACACACACACACACACACACACACACACACACACACACACACACAGGAGGAATGAAGCACACAGCAGAAAGCCGAGGAGCAAAGATTAGCAATTTGGACATGAGACGGATGAACAGCAACAAAAAGCAGCTAAACAGGAACTAAACGTTAGCAGCATTAGCTAAACACAGAAGGGGCTAAACGTTAGCAGCATTAGCTAAACACAGAAGGAGCTAATTGTAGCAGCATTAGCTAACACAGCAGGGAGGCAGGTATGCAGACACTAGACAGGTGTGAACAGGTGAATAAAGACAGCTGCTGTTCACTCATTCAAGCATTTTAACGTTGGTCCTTTCACATTCAACTCATAAACGTGTACAAAACTTGACGGGATGATAAAAATAACGTTGAAAGAGTGTTAAAAATAACTCAAGGGACGGATTTAAAATAGTTTTCCTCTTACCCGGTAGTGATGTTTATCAATCGAGATAGTTTTGGTGTGATTCGCCGACTGCTGCAATAATAAAATATTGATTTGAGATAAGGTTTTTCGGCCTCCCAGAGGTAAATGAACAAGATCGCCTGTTATAACGTTGCATAACCGGCTACAGGTGGGCTTAGAGAAGGCCGTGTCATTACTTTTTATATCCATACGAGCAATGTCTGTGTAATTCAATTGTTGCGAGTACAAAGCTTTATTTTGATTATAATAAAGAACCACGTGCAAAGTGCCTTCTAGTTCATTTCTCTTTAAGAGACGAGACTCAGCAACTCACACCAAAAATATCTAAATTGATCAAACGAACTACAAGTAAGACCAAAAAGAAAAGGTGTGTTTTTTATTTTTATTTTAGGTGCTATCCCTTTAAGACGTTTGCCTTATTCCTACAATACAAATTCCATTCACTGTGCACTAAGTGAGTTCAAATTCAACTTTTTCAAACATTCCGTGCTGAGGTGTTGTTTATAGATTAGCTTTAAGACACCAAGAACAACTTAAGGAATGTGAGAAGAGAGGACCCATTGTTAAAATGCCATTAGGCACCACATGGAGGTCTAAAAACAGGCAAACATGAAGTGAAGGGAAGCGTTCGGGGACACAGAGTTAATCCGATGAACACCCAATGCATCTCTCATATCATTAGCATTTCCTCTTTTATTCAAACATGCTTCCATATTAGCCGTTTCCACCCGTCATTACGTTGCCTTTCATACCTGTTCTGGTAGCTGAAGTAAGCAGCGTCTCTGGGAATAGTGCACAGCTGCTTTCCGTAGCAGCAAAGTGTCTGAGGGGAGAACTCCAGCTGAGCGACAGAAACAAAACAAAACAGGATAAATAAATTGTTAATCTCTTGAACATTAACACTTTTAACTTACAGCCACCTCAGCTCAATTGGCAACACACACAATATGAAAAAGATTTTACGTCAAATTTAAGCACTTTTTCAACCATTTTCGAGGTGCATTTCCAAGCTCTCACAGCTCTTGTATTACATATTCATATACAGTGCATACACCAATTGGCCACTTTATAAAGGGGACAGTTGTACAATATAGTATTCTATAATAATAATTGCTTTATTAAAAGAATCCGCAACTCTTTTGATAATCTATCAGTTGGAAAGTTAAACGTATTTCTGCAAAAATGGAGATAAATGTGGAGATTTCCTGCTTATCTTTTTTTTATATCGTACTTAACCGACACATCTTAAGGCTTTTTACTGACAGAACAAGACATTTAAAGCGATCATTTTGTTCTTAGTGAACTTGGATGAACGCTTCTCGCTATTTTGAACTTCAGATAAAGTTTGAGTACGTTGGAAGACGGTTTTATTTAGATTGAGCTGCAACGGTTAGTCGGCTAATTCATTAGTTGATCAACAGAAAAATAATCGGCAACTTTTCTGATAAGCTATGAGTTATGAAGCTTAACATATTTGTGCAAAAATTACAGTTTTATGGAGATAAATGTGGAGATTCCCTACTTATCTTTGTTCTATATCATACTTAACTGAAGTTTTTAAGTCTGTATTGACAAAACAAGACATTTAAAGCCATAATGTTGCTCTTTGTGAACTGGGATGAACTCTTTTCACAATTTTTCGTATTTTAATTGCAATTACAATTTTGGCCTGCCACAATTATGAAAACAACATAATCGAAAAAACTATTATTTAGCTTTGCTAGGTTGTGACAGTGCACTATAACATATTTGATCTAATTAATTTTCTAAAATATTTATCATATTTATATATGCTTTTAGTAAACGCTGCGCATGTTCCCTCAAGTTGCTGAATGTTCTCTAAATGCTGCATGTGTTGTCATGTTGCTTGTCATGTGGAACATTTGTGTTTTTAGATTTGCAC
>NW_011370753.1:0-2175 GCF_000735185.1 Notothenia coriiceps
GTTAAAAAAAATATGTCTTGAGAACACGGCGTGCGGAAATATACGGGTCGTGCTGCAGCTAGATGTGCCTGTCCTCTGTAAGAAGGTGTCGGCGACTGACATGCAAGGAAGAACGGCTGTCCACAGGCTGTTCCAACTTTAACAACTGTATTAACTTCCAGGGTAGTGAATTGAACATGCAATTGTAATTGGGTGTGTGGTATATTTTCATGCACGGACACGCATGTTCCACAACACACAAACTGAACAACACTCAATTTTCCGATCGCTACCAGCGTCCTTGCGATCTTGTTATAATAACAAGTGCACGTTACTGATGCAATATGGTTGAGACCATTCGGGCTTATTCTAGAGGGGTGCAAGGAATAGTCCAAGTAGTGGGGGAGTTTTATACAATATGTTTAAAACATAAAAATAAAAAGGTTTAAAAAAGTTATTGTTTAATGTTTTAAGGAGGTGACGCTACTCAGCCAATCAAATCGGTGCAGTCAGCACGATAGATTCAAACACACACAGAGACACGAAAAGAGGAGAGAAACAGTCGGAGTAATTTCAAAATGGCGGAAGGTAGACAGCGAAAACAAAGCATTTAATTACATTTTCTCTTACTGGACCTCTTTGAAATGCAATTGAATACCCCTGCATTATAGCAACAACAACAATAATAATAATAATAATAATAATAATAATAATAATAACAGCAATAATAATTGGGAGGGGGGGCGCGGCTGTTCTTATGTTCTCTGAGGGGAGGCTCACCTACCCACACTTTGAAAACCCCTGAGGTAGAGCTCTCAAAGACTTAAATTCCTGATTATAACCAAACCAACAAATGAACAAAATTTGCCGGCTATGGTCTCCGGCAAGTGACGCATCTACAAAACTCAAACACCAAAAGGCTTGTCACAACAATGATTTGAAAAACACAAATTAACAACTCTGTTTGTGATAGATTTGGCATGTTTGGACTTGCTGAGGAGTGATTGAGTGTAATTCTGTAGGGATACATGCACTGAGGGTTTAGTGGTGTTGAAAACATGATGCAACCCGTTACGGCTCAACACGGAAAGTCAACGGTCCACCATCGGCCGCCAGTGAGCGTCTGGTTTTAGTTTTTTCCATTTGTTCTGATTTGTTGGCACTTCTCAGCCTTTGACACTGGCTTTTAAGGCAATATAGTTTGTTGAATCGAGGGTGGAGAGAATTACTCTGGTTGGCTAGTCAGCTTAAGCGAATCAATGCACGAAAAGAGAACGGGAAGTGAGGAAACCAGGCAGAAGAATACAGCATAGAGGGCACAAACACAGAAGGCTTTTTTAATATTTCCACTTATCTGATCATTCCAGGGAACAGATATGTTCACAACACAGATATCTGGATGTGGGTGAGCAAGTATGGAGTGAAAGTTTTTGGCGAATGCTGCTTTGTTTCAAGTATGTATTAGAAATGGCTTATATACTGTATCTCCAATCAAGTCTTCCAGTTTCCTTATTTGAATTACAATTACAATCTAACGCTGCCTGCTAGTGTTGAGAGTAATTTCCTCTCACGTAGGCGCATAATGTACGTACTAATTTGCCATTAGCTGTACTTTTGAAGGTGTGTTCAAGAGCGATTTCTTCAACAAGAAGCAGGCGATAAAGGTGATGCAACACTTTGTTACTGCTAGTTCTTAAATGTCGGTTTGTTGTCTATAAAGGGCTTAAGATGTATTACACATTGTTACTCTAAAATAAATGTTTTAAGTTGATGTTGCTATTAAAAATGTGCATAAAATATCTGAATATTCTTGTGCCACATAACTTTACCGTGGCATGAGTCAGTGCACATGCAAGCTGAGCTTATAAAATGGACATAGAATACAAAGCGGGCAGCTAGTCATACATTTGAGATTTCATTAAAAGTAACCTTGAGGAAATATGTAAATCTAAGAAGCAAATACCAAACAGATCATTGCAGCATCCCATAATCCCCTCTGTTTCAGCCCTGTTTCCAAAGTGCTGATTCTCAATGTCGAGTAAAGCTGCTCCAGAGCCACTATTTCAAGCATACTACGTCATCGAGTGCCGACGAAGGACTGTTCCAATCTCCAGCATACTTGGAATTCTACCGAGCCCGGCGTACTTCGTAGCGAGAAATTTTGAGGCTGCACATGTGTAGACTCCGCTGTCTTAA
>NW_011370754.1:0-3894 GCF_000735185.1 Notothenia coriiceps
GCGGTATGCACCTTAAAGTGGTTTGCAATCCGCCAAAAAACCAAGAGAAGAAGAAGAAGAAGAAGGCGAAGAAGTAGAAGAAGAAGAAGAAGAAGCCGACTCGGAGCTGTCCGACTTCAGGCGAGCTTTTTGAGACCTCCCCCGGCTGCGATCGGCTATTCTCGTCTACTTTCGAGGCGAGCCGCAACGCGTCTCAAACAAGCCTAATAGTAAAACACTGAAAGGGAACATTTTATTGCACCAGGAGCTATCTTGGGACTTTTACTGCGACAACGTTGACTTGCCTGTGAATAAAAAATAAACCATAGTGTTGGTGATCTGCAGTGTTGTCATTCTACTTTGAACAGCAAGACCGCTAACACCCTATTTCAACAATCACACTCACTGTAATTGACATTAAATTAGTTTAGCTTCTCACCATCATTTGCTGTGGCCCACTGATGTTAACGATCGTAACTGAAAGGCTGCCTGCCAAAAGTAAACATTCAGCCATGTGACTGGCAAACTCTCGCGAGCGTTTTACACAAGACGGATCCTTTCTAGCCATAACCACGCTTTTCCCTGGTAATACGTCCTCAGCACTCGACCAAACACAGTGGTGGCGTGAGATTAGAGAAGCGTTCAAAAGTATTTTCTTAAAAAGTGTTTTTAAATTAGATTAGCTCTGTGTTATAAAGGCGCCTGGGTGCTCCGTCCAGCTGCTGCCATGACACAGTCCGTTGTTGTCCAAGGTGAGTTAAAACTCAACGTTAATGCGAGCATCCAGAGAGAAGCTAGCAGCTAGTTTAGCTGCCTTTAGGTTAGCCACTGAATGCTAGTGCACAATTTATAGATTTACAGCAGGAGCATATTTAGTTACGGCCAGAGGGGGATAAGTACTCAGATCTGGTACTTAAGTAGAAGTACCAGAGAGTAGGAATACTCTGTTACCGTAAAAGTCCTGCATTTAAAATCTTACTCAAGTAAAAGTACCAAAGTATTAGCATACAAATATCCTTAAAGTAGCGACAATAAAAGTAGTCATTGTGCAGATTGGTCCTTTTCAGAATAATATATATGATATGTTTTATAATGATTGATCATTAAAGTGTTCTCAAAGCTGGTAAAGGTGCAGCTAGTTTGAATGAATTTGTATACTGCAGGGTAGCTTGTGAATTTACTCTAAAGTGGAACTAAAGTCTGATTTAACACTTGATTATACTTCACATCATTCATCCACATCTGCAAAGTAACTAAAGGTATTAAATACATGTAGTGGATTTAGCAAAACATTTAGAGACAAGTAAATTACAAATCCCTCAAAATTGAATTTAAGCAAAGTACTTGAGTAAATCTGCTTTACTTAACTTACACCACTGGCTACAGCTGATTCAACAAATGGTTGACACATTTTACTCAACCAAACTTTTAATGCGTGTTCTGCAGTTGGGCAGTGTGGCAACCAGGTTGGCTGCAGGTTTTGGGATCTTGCCTTGCGAGAACATGCCCATGTGAATAAAGTAAGTACTAATACACCCATCTCAACACATGAACTGAGTCAGACACTAAACTAACCTCACATTGTATTTGATGAGCCTGAATCTGTGAGGACCCCAACAATTAGCTTTTTTAACAACTATTTATAAATTGTATTATGAAAATGTATCGATGAAGTGTTATTATTTTATTGTTAGTCGTGTATGCGTTATATATATGTCACTGTATCTTCGACTGTGTGTTATATATAAACATTTGACTTCATTTACCTTATATTTTCCAGCTTTGTTGTCCTTTTTAATGTCATGTTCTGTACTGCTTCACATACTTGGCCTATAGAATTCATTCTGATTCTAAAACAGACATGTTCACAACTTCCAGGACTTGTACAGGTTTCCTCATCCTGTGTATGTCTCATTTTCAGAAAGGATTGTATGATGAGGCACTCAGTAGCTTTTTCCGAAATGTGGACTCAAGGTAATCGAACACTCTAGTAACTAGTTACTGCTACATGAGTTAAGAAACGTGCCTCCATACAGTGGTCCTAATTTAGTCCTGTTGTTATATCTGGTTTTCTTTCCAGGAAATGTGATGGGGAGGCCCATTTTGTTGGTGGAAGAATCCAACATCTGAAGGCCAGGGTGAGTTCTGTTCATACCAGGAAGCAGCTTTAGGCACAGATTTTCCCCTCTGGTCCTCACTAGGAGTCAGATCAGGGTTGGATTAGAGAAAGGAAATATTCAAAGGCATGCGCTGTCCTCATACTTGCATATATTTGAATCTACAGGCGGTGCTGGTGGACATGGAGGAGGGTGTGGTCAATGAGATCCTGCACGGCCCGTTGAGAGAAATGTTTGACAGCACCCAGCTCCTCACAGACGTGTCGGGTTCAGGCAACAACTGGTGAGACACTGACTCTTCACAGGACGATTTCACATGGCTGCTAGCAACTGTTGCACTCAAATCTTTCAGAATGCCAGTACATTTCTGAATGTTCCAAATCATTTTGTCCCCTTATATGGCACCATCATTTATAATTCCCAGCAAAGAAACAAAAGATCATGAGAAGCTTAGAGGTCTCTACGATTGTGTGTTTTTTCTTTCTACTGCCTCAAGCCTCCATTATACAATTTGGGGGAAAAGTCAGAAGTGCTTCTTGACATAACTACTGTGTTTTCAGTCATGGAGCCATTGTTACAGCTATGATTACCACAGCATGTCAAGCCTTGGTATTCTAAAGATCACATGCTTAGAAAAACTGACTTTGTGTTCTTAAAATAATTGGATGTACCTTCTCTCGCATACCATGATAACACAGTAAAGAAATGCAATGTTTTTAGTCCCGGATAAAGTCATTCACAGGTGCTCACAGGCTGCAGCCCAGATATTCTAACTCCAAATTCTATTATTTCAGAATACCTTTATTAGTCCCACAGAGGGAACATGTACGTAGTTACAGCAGAAAAGAGCCACAGACAGCTTAATGTTACATATGTTACATTCATTCAAAAGTACTAAGTTAAAAACCACTTTTAACCACTTTTTGAAGTGTACAAAATGGAAAATGTATTTTTCCAGTTTTGGACCCAAATTAGAAAATAAATAAATAATTCTGCAGCTGAAGTTCATTTATGGATAATAATGATCACCATATGAACAGAAATATACCGTCCATTTCAGACTCAAAAGAACCAAGACAATGTTTTCCAAAGTTTGCCCTTAATTTTTATGCTTGTTATTCTACAGGGCAGTTGGACACATGACGTATGGCTCAGCCTACAGGGAACAGATCGTGGATAAACTGAGGAAGGCAGCAGAACACTGTGACTGTCTGCAGTGCTTCTTCCTCATTCACTCTATGGGAGGAGGTAAGGCACAACCCAGTTTGACCAATTCCAGTCATGGGATCATTGATGATTGACATTGAAGTATGTCAAAGCATTTGCAATGACCCCTTTTCTGTATGTATAGTACGGGTCCCCAGTAATTACAAGCTGCCGGATGCTAACTCACATATGTTGGGCAATTTGTACAATAAGCACAAGTTGTGTAATTAGCACTAATTACTATTATAGCCTATGTATAGGCCTGTCACGATAATTAATTTTGTTGGACGATAAATTTTTCTGGAAATTATTGCGATAAACGATAATATTGTCGGCACCGTTTTAAGACCATTTTAGACATATAATAATAATTCAAGTACATCCTTTCAAACATAACTTTTTATTGAACATTCAACATTGCAAATGAAATGTGAAATAATCTAAAAATATATAAATTATATATAATAAATAAAACAAATTAAATTATAATAAATTAATTAAATCACACACAACCAAAACAATAAATTAAATAGAGTCAGGCTGGAAAACAGAGCTCTCTCTCTCTCTCTCTCTCTCTCTCTCTCTCTCTCTC
>NW_011370755.1:0-4196 GCF_000735185.1 Notothenia coriiceps
CAACAGAGGAGGGGTCCCTCTCCCAGGACGGACAGACGTGCAATAGATGCCGTGTGTAAATCAAAGAGATAATACATTTTACAGTGTAGGTAGACCTTTTACTGAAGTACTTCTTTAAATTGTGCCTCTAGGCTTTAGATCCAGAGGTCCCAGTGAAGGAAGCCGCTCAGCGAGCCCTGCAGAAGAGCCACAAACTGCTGAACGAAGCCAAACAACTTCAAAATGATGTCAAAGGTAAGTAAATCATGTCTGTCCAGAAGATATTGCATGGAGTGATAATGATAAGAGACGATAGTCACCAGTGTAATAATGTAGTATACACTGTGTGGGTATATTGGCAGTTTTATTTTAAAAAATTGTCTAATGAAGATTATATGAAATCTCACTTCAACCTTAATTAAAAATGCTGGTAGCCCTTCTGTATAAACGTTCATATCAGGATATAGTTAGGCTAATAATTGATTGTAAAATGAGATAATGTTAACATGTATTATAAAGGGATATTATACATGCAGTATTCACAAGTCGAAAACAGATTAACTGCTATCATTGTCACTGACTGTGGGTTACTGAGGGTAAGGGATGTGTTTCCACTTTGTCTGACTTCAAACCTTGATGTGTGTGTGTGTGTGTGTGTGTGTGTGTGTGTGTGTGTGTGTGTGTGTGTGTGTGTGTGTGTGTGTGTGTGTGTGTGTGTTGTGTGTGTGTTGTGTGTGTGTGTGTGTGTGTGTGTGTGTGTGTGTGTGTGTGTGTGTGTGTGTAGAGAATGAAGATGGTGTGTCCGGGCTGAAGGGCAGAGTCAAAGCAGCGAGAGACATGACCAAAGACCTTCTGAAAGCTGTCAACGGAACCATGGCAATGCTCAACTCTATCCCCAATGGTATGACTGCACAAATACAAAGTGTGTGTGTGTGTGTTTGTGTGGGAGCGAGATAAAGGCAGAGTGGATCAATATCACTGTGTCGATGGAGGTCAGCTGCTCTGGTAAACTCAACTTGACACATGTCGGTACTCTCAGACACAGAAATACTCTGCAGTGAGCGAGGGCGGTGAACTTCAGTGATGCACACGGCTGCGTTTGGATCAACTCGCAGAAAACCATTAACCGCAGCTACTACATATTGTAAATGATATGACCAGTAGGTCAATATAACATATTTGTATTCCCATTCAAATCCCTGTGAGTGAGTGAACACAATACGGTAACATGTCAGATCATAAGAAGCTGAATCCTTATTAGTGTGATTTCCACTGGATTTTCACAAACTGCTCAAAAATCTGATATTTTGGTGAGCGCTCAGCAATGATTATTAGCTTTTGCAATGGATTTCAAGATTCAATCACATCAATAACACATGAATCAATATCAAAATGTTAATCATGCTGGACATCTACATGGTTCTGAGCACATTGTGTAATAGAAGGTGAGCAAAGAGTTGCTTTGGAGGCGTGGTTCAGTGGCCGATACATAGGTGATTGCTCTGAAATGAAACTTCCTTTATTCTGCTATCTGATCTTTATGTATAAAGCACTTTAAACCCTCCAGACCAAAGTGATGTATAGAGAAATACAAAGACAGCGCAGCTCACAAAACAAATAAAGATAAGAACAAAAATAAAAACAACAAAACATTATACAATTTAAAACCAATGAAAGCAACCATCGACTATCTATACTGCAAGCTCCCATGCCAGCAGTGTTTCACGTGTCAGTAGTCTTATTTATGATGTTAGGCAAATGATAGAACATTGAAGTAATTGTCTCGTGTGCATACATTAGTACATCCCACACATAATACTTATATTATGAAATGTCATCATTTTACAGACACAGCAGTTCAGCTAGCAGCCACAAAGGCCGTAGCAGCAGATGCTAACGCCACCGCCATCGACGTCCTGGAGCGCCTCGGGGATTTGAACCTGCAACTCCATGGCCTCCAGAGCAACTACAGCGATCTGGAGGACACCGTCAAAACAGCTAATGACATGATCCAGGACCCGGAGAAAAGCAGTAAAGCTCCTCACTATTGGCTATTTTACAACTTCACACAAAGTACAAAGTCTTATGTGGGCTTGTTCAGCCTCGAGGAACACTGCCTCTTCCTTATTGGTTGGGTTATTAAACATTTACCGTGAGAAATAGTCAGTTTGTTACTATTGCCCTGAAAGATGTTTGATATTGAACTGCTTTTGTGAGGCAAAATTGGTTTGTATGTTTCCTGTTTACTCACTTCATTTTGTACCTTTTAAAAATGTAGGTTTCCGCAAACAAATGAATAACTTGAAACTCAATCGTAAGATCTCTAAACTCTGAAATCATGTCTGATTTGTCTTGATTATTTTAGAGCTACTACATTATTGTCTCAGAGCTTCGTAAATTCATGAATTCCACAAAATCCTGACATATTTTTTCTCTCTGTCTCTCTTTTTTCAATCCCCACAGCCATCAGTATGTATATTTCAATTACCCAAGCTTACTTTATATTCTAAGTGGTGCACCAATACCATGTTGTAATTACCGAATAATATTAAGAGTAGTTTCACCTTGCTGCCTTCCAGCAAACATTTCTAAGCATTTGTTGTTTTTCCTTCTGAAATAATTCTGAATCCTATTTTAAATGATTTCAACAACAGGATTGGAGCACCACACAATAGTTTTACGACTATATTTAATTGCTATACAGCAGCAGTTGCTTCTAATGCTGTGCTCCAGCATGAGAGCTTTGCACACTGCAAAGCATGGGGCAGTGTATTTTCCTTTATGTGTCATTCTTTTTTTTGTCTATTTCTTAATTCCTGTCTTTTTCAGCTTCAAGCTTTTTAATATATAAAAGCAAATGGTGTAAAAAAGGTTCTCTTTGAATGCTAAGCTACACTAATTGTTCGGCTCTCGCTAGCTTCTCCATTGTTCTTTTTCCATATTTCTCCATATCTCTTGAGTAATATCTGTGATTTCCTCAGCTGCCATCATTTATCATCCTTTCCTGGCTCTTCACATGCTAACTCTCCATGCCGTCTCAGCTACAATCCACTGTATAATGTTGACTTTAACAGATTCTCTACTGCTCTGTATCACTGCTGTTCTCTCTCCCCTCAGTCCACGCTGCAGGAGCTAAAGTGAAGGACTTAGAGGATGAAGCTGATAGGCTGTTGGAGAAGCTGCAGCCAATCAAAAAGCTGCAGGACAACTTGAGGCGTAACATCTCTCAAATCAAAGAACTGATCAACCAAGCCAGGAAACAAGCTAACTCGGTTAGTAGGCATCACATTTTAATACTTGTGGATTTACTTAGATGTCCATCCATCCATCTTCTCCCGCTTATCCGTGGTCGGGTCGCGGGGGTAGCAGTTCAAGCAGATGTGTCAATCAATTATTTCTTTCCAAATCACTTTCCATTACACAAGCTTCTTTATATGAAAACTGTTACAGATATTTGATTGTATACAATTAAGTAAACTCTGTCATGTAAATAAAATAGTCCATTTAAAAGTTCTAACATAAAAATACGAAAAGTTAAATTAAGTTTTTATGCCAAATTATAAAAAAAGATGCAGGCCAAACGTTTTAACTTAAGCAATGAAGCCTTTGTTTGAGACCTCAGACAAGTACAAATGTAATAATAATAATGATAATAATGCATTTTATTTATATAGTGCTTTTCACAACTCAAAGACACTTTAAAATATGAGGGAGGGTAGACAAACAAGGACAGGCAAACAAGTAAGTATAGTAAAATAAAAAATAAAAAGGCAGTCAAGAGGAAGTTGATTGAGAGTGGGGGGGCTTATGGGTAGACAGAGTTGAAAAGAGGTGTTTTGAGGCGGGACTGAAAGACTGTGAGGGACTCAGAGTCACGGAGATCTGGGGGAGGGAATTCCAGAGCCTAGGAGCTGCCACTGAGAAGGCTCTGTCCCCAAAGCTGCAGAGTGTGGATGTGGGAATGGATAGGAGTCCGGCTGCTGTGGATCTGAGGGACCGTGGGGGTTGATAAGGAGTGAGAAGGTTTGTGAGATAAGGGGGGGCCAGATGGTGGAGTGCTTTGTAGGTGAGGACCAGAACTTTGTAATTGATGCGATGGGAGACAGGAAGCCAGTGGAGCTCTTTGAGGACTGGGCTGATGGGGCAATGACTGGTATTGTAGAGACTGCAGCTGCATTTTGAACCCATTGGAGTCTGTTGAGGGATGTAGTGCTGAT
>NW_011370756.1:0-9522 GCF_000735185.1 Notothenia coriiceps
TAGTGTCTCTACTTTAAAGACTCCTCTCCTGCTGATGTTCAGGTGTATATCAGTATGTAGTGTCTCTACTTTAAAGAGTCCTCTCCTGCTGATGTTCAGATTCATATCAGTATGTAGTGTCTCTACTTTAAAGAGTCCTCTCCTGCTGATGTTCAGGTGTATATCAGTATGTAGTGTCTCTACTTTAAAGAGTCCTCTCCTGCTGATGTTCAGGTGTATATCAGTATTGTCTCTACTTTAAAGAGTTCTCTCCTGCTGATGTTCAGGTGTATATCAGTATGTAGTGTCTCTACTTTAAAGAGTCCTCTCCTGCTGATGTTCAGGTGTATATCAGTATGTAGTGTCTCTACTTTAAAGAGTCCTCTCCTGCTGATGTTCAGGTGTATATCAGTATGTAGTGTCTCTACTTTAAAGAGTCCTCTCCTGCTGATGTTCAGGTGTATATCAGTATTGTCTCTACTTTAAAGAGTTCTCTCCTGCTGATGTTCAGGTGTATATCAGTATGTAGTGTCTCTACTTTAAATAGTCCTCTCCTGCTGATGGTCAGGTTTATATCAGTATGTAGTATCTCTACTTTAAAGAGTCCTCTCCTGCTGATGTTCAGGTGTATATCAGTATGTAGTGTCTCTCCTGGGACATGTCTCCATGCTTTAATGTTCAAAAAGCTCTTTATTTTTCTCATACTGCCTGTGCTGCAGAACCTCTTTTCACCCTCTGTCTGAAACCAGAGCCCAGTCTGCTCTGATTGGTTAGCTGGCCGGCTCTGGTGTGATTGATCAACTGCTTAGAGATGTCCCCCTCCCTTAGCATATAATGCACAATGTGTTGGAGCGCTGGCCAATAAAAGCGTGAGTGTTACATAGTGATGTCACTATGAGAGAAACTACCTCTGGACGGAACACAGGGATTTCAGCCATTGTAGACCATTTACAAAATCCTATTGAATACACTACAGGAAAAACCCCAAAAGCATTACAGGGCCCCTTTAGTTCTTTTATTTTTATGTATTACATTTTTTTTTTTTAAATGTTTTTATTTATTTATTTTCTTATCATCTTTTGATATTTTATGTAACATGATATGGTGGAGCAATTTTTATTACACAAATAAAGAATCAGATTCATTTTTTATTTGACAAAAATATCCAAATACAAATCCCAAACCAGTATTAGATTTATAAGACACTGTTAAAAAAAACACAATAAAAAACACATCTCAAATGTTCAGCCAGATTAAAGTAGAGAAAAGCACAAAACAGAAACAGCATGACAGAGCAGCAGAGTGTATGAGAGAGAATGAGTTTACACATAGTCAAATCTCTGGTTGGACCTCCCGTCCACGCTGGGAGCCTTGTACGAGGGTCTGGTGTCAGACCTGTAGATCGTGGGGTGAGAGGGCGCTTTATAGGCCATCCCATCATACCTGAAGAATATCAGAAAAACAAGCAACTTTAAATAAAGACAAACAGGAAGTGGAGCTGCTGCAGTGAATTCTGACATCATCTAACATCAGTCTCTATCCCACGTATAGATATTACAATTGAAATAAATAGGATTAAAAACCTTTTGACAAGGGAAAGTGTGACCAGGAGAAGAATATATTGACGTGTATTGTTTTGGAAGCGGCCTCCTCGTAAACACTTGCAACTCTGCATTAAATATGCAGAGAAAAAATACACACACCAAATGAGTGCTTTTACATTTAGCTGAGTGTCCTTAACTTTGAAAGGAACTATAAAATGAACTTATCCTTGGTGCAATTGTAGATTATTAGGAGTTAATCGCAATTCAGCTTAAACAGATGAAATGTTATGTGAAAAAAAAAACGTATGAATGTATTTTATGTGGATAAATTGTTATGATATAATAAATAAATAATATAGATAATATATAGATGAACTCAGACGATTGCTAAAAAACATCAGGTAGGATTTTCTGTGAAATGGCAAGATGGGTGGGAAGAGGGGGGGACGGGGTGGCATGGGAAAGGGATTCCCTATATTTTTTCTTTCTTTGTCTTTTCTTTTTCTTTTTGTATTGTCTATATTGTCTATATAATTTGTATCTGTATAAGTCCCTTTTGTGAGGGCAAAAAAAAAAACAACAATAAAAAGTTGGTCCCAAAAAGAAAAGAAAAAAAGATGAACTTATCCAGGGGTGCTTTACATTGTTGTTCAGCTTTGTCAGGAGCCAGGGCTTCCTTTAACAGCAGTGAACATTCAATCTGCACTAGTTCTGCTTACTGGACACTTCTGTAGGAGCACCCTACCCCATCCAGAGCACAGAACTTCTGACACCACTGGTGGTGTTAATCATTAGAAAAGGTCAGAGATGACGGAACGTACCGCTGGGTCGTCTCTGAAGTCATTCCACGGCAGGCCAGACACAGCATGATGCCCCCGATGAAGAGGACAGCCGCTCCGATCCAGCCCACGAACAGAGCGGGGCCAAAAGTGTACCTCAAGAAGACATTGTTAGTAAAACCTGACAAAGCAGCCTGGTTTCACCAAATGCCATAAAAATAACACACTAATTCCAGAAGTGATTTTGCCAGTTTCGCCGCCAGGTGGACAAAGTAAATTTACTGCAATTTAGTCATCCAGAGTGTAGAAAAACTGCATTACAACAAGACCTGCACTTAGAATGTACATTAAATACAAAAAGTAGTTAATCTGCATGACCGCCCATATCAGATTTCTTTTTTATAATATTAAACTGTCTATTTAAAGGTCCCCTATTATACTCCTTTTCATCAATATTTTAAAGCTCTCAGATATATACAAAACATGTCTCTGAAGTGTTTGGCTGAAACACCAAACAGATCATTGCAGCATCCCATAATACCCTCTGTTACAGGCCTGTTTCAAAAGTGCAGATTCTCTGTCTGTTACTTTAGATGAAAATAAGGAGCCCCTCCCCACGCCCCTCTGAGAGAGATTTGGTTACGAATAACTCAATGGTGCTCTAGGAGGAGATTCAGGTGATGCGGGGGGGGGGGGGGGGGGGGGGGGTTACCTTGGCTGGTGATTGGCTAATGGTTACACAAGCCAAAAAAACATTATGACATCACAAAGTGACCAAAATCTGTTTTTTATATAAATGGATCAGGACAAAAAGAGAGGGGTCTTTGTTCCTGAGACTTTCAGAATCTCTTTACACAGAGGGGACACATGTCTATGTATAAAATACATGAAAAAGTGGATTTTACATAATAGGTGACCTTTAAAGTAACCAAAGTTAATAAATAGATATTATTCAAAAAAAGAATACCTGTCTCTGATTTGTAGTGGAGTAGAAGTATAGAGTATCAGAATTGGAAAATACTCATACATTAAAATGGTATTTTAGTACAGCATTTGAATAAATAATATCAGTGTCCACCAATGGTTATCACTTAGATTTGTTTGGCTTTTTTGTAAGTAATTTCACGGTGCAACAATATTAAGTACTTAAGTTAAGTTGCAAGACAAACAGGTTAATTGAACCTAGACCATGATATTTCCCTAAGCTTAGCTAATTAGACATGTTTGGATTCACAATGTAAACCACATCTTTAAAACTGCAACACAGTGTCCGTATGTGGCGCTTCACGATAACTACCTTACATACGAACGTCACCAAATGTATGCAACAAAAAAGTGGCATGGTAGTTAGAATCCTATCCATGAAGTTGAACAAAGTGTTGTAGCAGATAAAAAAGCATTTTAATTTGTGCTTACCTCGGAGTCAGATTTCCTGAGAGTCCACCAAGACCCCCCCCGCCACCGCCACCATAGCCGCCACCGCCACCATAGCCGCCATCGGCATATGTGGTGAACCGGAAGCTTTGCACAATCAAGTTAGCGAAGGCAGACACCCCAGCAATGCCACACACTCCTGAAAATGAAGAGCAAACGATGGGTGAGTGCAGAACAGTTCTGCTGTGATAACAGAACTACACGTTGTGAACATCACTGCACCTGCCAGAATGATCATGACCCCAGACGTCAGAGTCATCGTGGCCTTGATGCTGTCCTCCATGTTCCCAATCTTCAAGCACTTCAGGGCAAATATGGCGATGAGGACGCCGATGGCTCCGAGAATGATTCCAACAATCATCAGAGCCCGCACGGCCTGGAGCAGAGCTGGAGCCAGAGGATACCACTCAGAACAATCTCAACACAGTATTTACTCATAAAATAAATATGCAAGCGGTCAATGGAGAGCTGTAGTTCCTTAATATGGATCTACTTCCGCTCTTCTTTATTTCAGAGGAAAATATGTTTACTTCATTAAATCTATTTGGCAGTTATAATTAGTTTGCAGGTTAAGATTTTGCATGCAAAAGCATAGGATCAATAAATAAATAAATAAAGATGCATTTTTACCCCAAAAAGATTCCCAACAGGATATAGAGTTAAAATAGCTAAATATTGACCAGCTTCAACACAAAATGCTTCTTATACATTAGTGTATCAATATCGATAAACATTTAAATAAAATATAGAAAAATTTTCATCCTTTTTAAGCACTGACAAATCAAATATTTTCTTGATGCATAAGTTGTCAAAACTTTACTTTAAAAGACACTCAAAACGCATGGCATGTTTTGAAAAAAGCAAAAAAGAATACAAATAATGTTGTTGTTTTTTTCCAGGCGTAGCAATATTAAAGTTAAAACTCTATATATAAATCAAGACGCCATGTATTAAAACGATTTGACCCAAAATGCCATCTTTCAATCCCCTGAGATATTGTACCTGTATTATTCCAGCCTTAAGCCTTTAAGACCTTATGTACAATATGCTCTACACTACATTCAGCTGTTAAGCACAGAGTGTGGAAATTTACTTTACATTGTGTGACACCCCTCTAAAGCTTGTGCTTGCTCAGCTAAGCTTTGGATGTCTCATAAAATTTCCATTTGATTCCGTAGAGACACCATCTTTTCTGCAGTCCGCTGCATTTTCATGCAGCAGGTAAACGTGGAAAATCTGCCCTAAAACCTGCCGAATATTCCAAAGTACTTTCCTAGGGTCCTTTGAAAATGTCCTCCTTAATCCAACATGTGGAGCAATGTTTGATAAATGTATTTTTCTCTCTGGGTGTAATTCTCTTACCTGGCAGTCCTAGTATGGTAAAATAAGGCCTGCACTGCGTTGTACCGTACGACGTCCCCACGCACAAGTTCCACAAACCAGAGTATGTGTAAATGTTGGTCACAACTGTAAAAGATCGATCCTGCAGACTCCACATGTCCATTGCTGTTGCAGCTGATATTAAGAACTGCCCCAGCCCAGACAACATGAATCCTATTAACTGAATCATCGAGACCGCCATTTTAGATGTCCCGCTCAAACAAGTAGCCAGCGATGTCACAGAGTCATGAAATGGCAGCGCCTGAGCGGCTGCTTATCTTTATATATGATTCAACAAGGAACCGTTCTTATCAGATGTTTACCCAATTTTCAGTCTTTGTCCCAGTTTCGGTAACAGTAGCAACGAGAATTTCCTCCCCTTCGTAACAAAGGGTGTGGTTTGACTTTTGAAAAATAAACTGATAATGTTACATCTGCCAATATGTCATGTTTGTTTGTCTGTTGTAACAGGATGACTGTTAAACTGCTAGCCTGATTTTGGCTTGGTGGGGTGATGTAGCATGGACCAGGGAAGAACACAATGAGTACTTTACTTTTGGGGTACTTGTACCTGACCTGAGTTTTTCATGCATTGCTAATTTATCATTCACATGTAGTACTTTACTTATACTCATTTACAATTGGGAAGCCATTTTCGTACTTTGTACTCTGTTACGTTTATCTGACAGCATTGGTTACTTTATAGATACATTTTATTAGCTAATACAAAATATGTATATATTTATGAACAAGTCATTTTTGACTCAGATATGTATACATGTTCATTTAATTTATTTATTGTTTTAACAGCTACTTACCTGTATATCATTTTATTTTGTATCTCTAATTGTAGGTGTGACTATAGTTACATTTTGGCATTATCAAAAACCATCAACCTTTATTTTTTTGGTGACTTAATGAAGTATTCTCCTTCATCATTTGTGTTGCTTTTGACAAAATAAAAGTGTACCTGGCAGTCCCAGAATGGTGAAATACGGCCGGCACTCAGTGAAGCCGGAGCTCTGCCGGACGCAGGAATTCCACAGGCCCGAGTAGGAGAAGATGGCCGTCACCACGCTGTCGTAGAGGTCCTCAGTCGCCCACTGGTCCATCCCTGTCGCTGCGATCATCCCCCCCAACCCTAACAGACTCAGGAGGAAGCCCATCACCTGACAGAGAGTCGCTGCCATGGTTCTTCTGCTGGTGGAGGGAAAATATAAAACTCCAAATTCTAAAGCTAAAGGTCTGTCCTCAGCACTGCGGCTGTGAGTTGGAATATGATATCTGCAGGTGTGAAGTCAAGAAGGACTTCACCAATGACCCTGCTTGTTTGCACACAGCCCAGTCATGTACAGAAGGAGTTGGGTGGAGCGTATTAGTGAAATATGATTACTGTTGGCTCCTTAATTTGGTTGGTATAGAGTAAACATGATGTGGTTTGGTATACAGTCATTTTAATGTTTTTTAATGAAAATAGTGTTGGAGAAAAACCTCAAATTCAGTTACTCGCTTCAGATTTAATGAGTGCTGCTGCTGGTTTGTACTGTCGGCAGATTTATATTAACCTGTCCCACAGTTGTTGGGTGAAGCTGTTTTGAATTCAAGACATCAAGTTCAACAGTCCTGAAAACGTTGTTTTAGCTTCCCACTATGAACGGTGGGGTTCTACATGAACACCAAACCACTCCCACACAGTGTGAAGAAGCAATGCAACGTTTTGAGGGAACTATAAATATCTATGTTTACATGAGTGTATAATCAGTTTAAAATGAGCCCTTCATATCCCAAGTCTACTATGTTGAACCGCCATGTTTCTACAACAGACAAATCAAACTCCAAATGGCTCTAGAACTAGAGTTATTACTCTCATATACGTCTGCTGTAGGCTTAGAAATGTAAAGTTACACCCAGCAGCCGGTTAGCTTTACGTAGCATCACCACTGAAAAGCAAAAAAATTGCTGGCTTGGTTCTGCATAAATGAACTGTACAAAAAAACCTCCTCTAGCATCTCAACGGTTTGGGCTGCAAAAAAAAATTAAGTTTACAAACAGCCATCACATTTTATTAGCGGGGAGCGTACGCAATTATTTCTTGATTGTGACCAGCGTGTTGGTTGTCTGGCATGCTATGCTAAGCTAACCACCTGCTAGCTGTAGCCCTATGGGACATATCTCTCAGACATGATCTCAACACATTTCCCAAAATGTAAAAATATACCTAAATTCCTATGATAAATAAATTATAAATAACCATGTCTCTGATTGATAATTATTTAGTCATAGATATTTATGTTTGAGAGAAACAATACATAAGGGCTTTAAAAGAGCCAATCTGGATGGATTTCCTAACTTTAGCTGCAATTCATGTTTAATTTTCTTGACATTAAGATTTAAGTCTTCTATTTTAATGGTTGACAAAGATGTGGAGCACAGCCAGCATCCTGTTTACACCTCCTGGGCTGAGTCATGTCCTCATGATGGGAAACCTGAATGTGATGGGCTGCCATGTGGCAATAACAGGCAAGAGAAACCTTCTCTCTTATTTAAATTCGTTTTTTGCTGTCTACTTTGCAAAATCCCATGGTAACACTGAGCATTACACAGTTTTGATACAGGATTAGACGATGTTGGAAACAACTTGAAATAAGGCATTGATATGGGCTTGGAACCACACAAAATGCATCATAGTATTGCCTCAGTGGTTTGTTCATACCTCTTTAGATCTTGATACATTCAACATTATTTAAAGTGGTTATTAAAGTGTATTTTGAATACTGAGGACTTCAAAGTTAGTTTACTGTTATTATATGTTGCTTTAACCAAATGTACAGTTTGAATATTGTTGGGCAGTGTGTCTGGACGGGCTGTGTTGTGTGATACTGGACGTCCCTTTGGGGGGGGGGGGTGCTGTGTATCGTGTGGCACCAGCAGCCAGTCAGGCTAAAGCAAATACTGATATGATTGTAGTGAACTGAAACTAATTTGCCTGTGGCTGATATGCAGAGGAGAAATTGAGACCAGGGCTGAATCGAAACTGGGTGGGGCTTTATTCAGAATAGAATGTATCATTATTGTATTTAAACAACTAATACACATAGAGTTGAACCTTTGCTATAAACTTGAGGTCATGTCAGGTATCTCAGGACGAATATAAAAGTTGTGTTATAGGTTAGGATTTATTATCTCAGTTTGTTTAGTTCCCTTGTTTTTTATGGACAGTAACACAAAAGTACAATGTAATATTTGATAGTTGATTATAATTGCGTTTTTCATGGTAATAACTGAAGTCAGAGAATATTGCTGACTACTTGGAATAAAATAAGTATTGCCAGACACAAAAGATTGACTTTTTAACTCATTACATAATATATCAAATATCAAGTATTTATCGATAATAGCTAGAAATGATATCATGGGAAATACTTTAAATATATACATTTACAAGTAACCTAAGTGTATTTATTTTAAGAAATGCTTTGGCCTTAAAAGGGTCAAACTAAAGTTATAAAAGAGGGAATAATCCATTTAGACATCCATATATTACACAGAGATATTGACATAATAATGTATATAGGGAAGGAAATACATTTGTTTTAAAAACCTAAGCTAAATCAAGTATTAAATAAGGTTAAGAAAATTTGTTTAAAGGCAGACTTGACCTCTCTGTTAACTCATTACACGCAGTAAATCACTCATGAAGGTGTTGTGAACACAGTTCAAGTGTGGTTTATACTACCCTTTCTCTCTCCCACACACTCACACAGACGCCTGATTTAATCACTGTCAATAGAAATAACTGCATGCTGCTGCACTAATGATTTTTGCTGTCTGCTGTGCAAAGCCATTTGTACCCCAGCAGGCTGAACCTTAAGCAAACAACTGTCCAGCCTCTGATTGCTTATCCTGATCTGCCCTTACTAATATACATGAAAAGAGAAGCCACTTCACACATGTTAGCCGTGTAGCTTCGATCATATGAATTATCTGTGTTGTTCCTTCCTTGTATCAAATGCCACCTTACTGGAAGAAGCTCTAGGTCAGTGCTGTGATGTGTGATGCCCCTTAATCAGAGCCAGCATGCATTGGCCGGCCAATCAACAATGCTCTTCACCCAAATGTTGCTTTTACCCGCAGATTTCTTTTTAGCAAATCAAATGTTTTCAAAGCTCCAGAAAAAAGTCCTGCTAAATTGAGGGGGAATCGTCAGACTTTTTTTATGAAATGAATTGCAAGACTTTTAAAATATTTCCTTTGATAGACTGGTGCAGCCATAAAAAAAAACGTGATTATTATGTCTTATATTTTTGTGATGTGTGATGCCCCTTAATCAGCCCCTTAATCAGAGCCAGCATGGATTGGCCGGCCAATCAACAATGCTCTTCACCCAAATGTTGCTTTTACCCGCA
>NW_011370756.1:13679-22929 GCF_000735185.1 Notothenia coriiceps
TCAACCTTGACAAGAGTGAACTGCATTTCCTTCCGGGAAAAGATTGTCCCACTCTTGACCTAACAATCAACATCGGCACCTCTATTGTTTCTCATACTGCAAGGAATCTGGGTGTGACCCTAGATAACAAACTGTCCTTCACTGTAAACATCACTGCTACAACCCGCTGCTACAACCCGTGGCTGCAGATACACTCTTTACAACATGAGGAGGATACGTCCCCACCTGACCCAGAAAAAGACGCAGGTTCTGGCCCAGGCTCTCCTCATCTCACGCCTAGACTACTGCAGATCCCTCCTGGTCTAGCTGCATGTGCCATCCGACCTCTGCAGCTCATCCAGAATGCAGCGGCTCGTCTGGTCTTCAACCTTCCTAAATTCTCCCACACCACTCCGCTCCTCCGCTCCCTTCACTGGCTTCCGGTAACTGCTAGAATCCACTTCAAGACAATGGTACTTGCGTACCATGCTGCGAATGGATCTGGCCCTTCCTACATCCAGGACATGGTTAAACCATACACCCCAGCACGTGCACTCCGCTCTGCATCAGCCAAACGGCTCGCTGCACCCTCGCTGCGAGGGGGACCCAAGTTCCCGTGGGTTTGCTATCCTGGCTCCAAAATGGTGGAATGAGCTCCCCATTGAAATCAGGACAGCAGAAAGCTTACACATCTTCCGGCGCAGACTGAAAATTCATCTCTTTTGACTCCACTTCGAGAGATAGAATTACTAACAAAGAACTGCTAACAGAGCACCTATATACTAATAAAGGACTGGCTTATCTATAGCCAGTTGAGTAGCACTTGAAATGTTTTGGCTCTATGAAACCTATATGATTCTGTTTTCTTCAAGTTTGTATCTTGTTGGTCGAACGCACTTATTGTAAGTCGCTTTGGATAAAAGCGTCAGCTAAATGCAATGTAATGTAATGTCAACTGACCTGACCTGACCTGACATGGAAGTGAGGATGTGGTGTTTTGGTCTCCACCAACTATTAAGCCTGCATGCAAGGGTCAAATTAGTGATGGGGGGTTAGCTGGCATCGCATGACTGCTAGCCAAATAAACTGCTAGCTTGTTTCCTGTCGACTGAGAAGCTATAAACGGCAATCTTTTGGCAATTTGTTGAATAATTATGTGTGGGTTTGTCCCTACAACCAGCCCCTTTCATGGGTTTTATTTCATCAATCTTTTTACTTTAGCAAGAGTTGGAGTCTATGCTCATACTAGTGACTCTGTGAAGCTAGCTACAAGTCGAATGATTACAATTCATCTTGAGGAAAGCACAAACATTTAGAGAATATCAATAGAAATCCATTTAAGACTATTAAGACTATTCTAAATTAAAATCACGTTACCCTGATGTTGGCCCGAGAAGAAAAATCAGGTGATCACGCGATAGGGTTACAGCTGTCATTCTTTTCACTTAGTAAGAAAAAAAAAAGGTTGGTTGACAGACCTTGAAGATCAGAATTCCACACCTTCTTATATTTTGAACTCCAGTCAAGAGCTCCATTAGCTCTGCAGGCTACAATAAGAAAACACTAGAGAGAGAGGAGCTGAGATGATGAAAGGCTGTCTTTGGCAAAAATTGTCGAAAAATTGCCCATTTACTTTCTTCCACCTTTTGGGTGTCTAAATGGACTTTGATTCAGTAATCAGTGCACTGTTGCCTGGCGGACACTAGAGGGCAGAGTGAGCGCAGGGAACAGGCCGGGCGTCTCAACGGGGAGCAGCCTGGCTGGAGGAGTGATAAGAAGTCCTTTCACGTAGCATGGGCTGCAGTGAATGTGTGTTATTTCTCTGAGGGCATCAGGAACTTCTACAAAGTGTGAGCAGGTCAGCAGGAGGGCAGGGTCTCACTGCATGTTTCCTCCTGTCCATAAGGTGCAGAAACCACGAAGAAATAACACTGTTATAGCATAAAACAGGTTTAATGTGAGCATCAAGGCTGTCCAAGCTGTGCTAAATGAGTCACATGAGCTCAACTCTCACTAGCCTCAAACAATGAACGCTACCTGAGCAGCCGGGGAGGAGAACAACCCCCCCACAAATGTGTTACATTTGAAGAATGAGAGAAAACTTCAAAAATCCCTGAGCAATTAACCAATCACAGTCCAGCAGGACAGTGTGACAGAGTGCACACATCATTGGTGGACAGGCGCGCATCCGTTATGCTTTCAGTGGGGCGAGATCTAAATTAGAGAGCCAATTAACTCTGCTAATAGCCCTCTCCTATTTAATCTGTAAAACAATGGGGATTGAAGAAGAAGCTTTTACAATATCCTCTTTCTGCCACGATTCTGAGGGTCTGCGTTTGCCTCCTTGTTTTCACTTCAATTAGCCCAGTGCTTTCTATGATTAAGTACCTATAATTATTTTTCAATTAAGGCTTTGATCTGGTGTGTACTGTATACAGCTCCTCGGCGTGCCGGGAAGAATAAGGATGAAACAGTACATTTGTTCCCTTCTGTGTTGTGTTGATGAGGGTGCAAGTGAGATTAAGCTGCAGGAGAGCTGCACACACACAAACTTCAACAACAATTCTCATTCCAGCAGCAAACTTTATTTGTTCTCCTCAGCTCGTCTGAGTTACTCATGGTCAATGAATCAGTGATGGTGATAGAAAAAAGCTCTTGTGTCCTGGCTTGCCATGTAACTACATTTTCATTACTATTCTCTCCTGTTTAATATGTATTTTCTAAGATGAACAGCCATGATCATATGTCACAATGTGCAGCCTGAAAAGGTGGAGAGTCCCATCAGTAAACTCTATGCAAGGTTTGTCAAGTTGGTGGAGATGTTTCTTCATTTGCAAGTGTTGGTGTTTTTATATTTCCATCGTTTTTTAAGTGCATTGTTTCTCCTAATGGAAATGCTTTGGGCCGCTGTAACGTGTGTGCAGCTGTCAGCCACTGTATGAAGCTAAGAAGGCAGCAGCACAAAGAAAAACAGATAGTTACAGAAATTAAGTATATGGAATTTATAATTCAAAATAAAAATAAATCAAATTAAGCTTCGTAAACAGTTACATCTCAAAACATTTACATTTTAAGGAATCCTCTATTCCTTTAATTTTGTATTTTAAAGCTTCATCAAGAATAGTTCACTGTTCAGTTTCAAATCATTCCGCAACATATTCCATGTCTCATTGTGTAAATCCTTCAATCCTCTTTCTAGATGTTCTATAGGTATTTGTGACAGAAAGCATAAAGAAGCCCAGAAAAGACAAATGGTGTCTGGCCATTTTCTTTATGATGAAGATACACACATAGTTTTAAATAAATGTACATTAAAGGAACACATTTTATCTACTTGAAGTGATTTAAATGTTGAATCATTTGCAAAAAACATTGATATGTTAACTACTTACTATACAACTGTACTAATAGTATAAAATGACAGTTACCACATTGCACATTTTAGAAAGTGTTTTCAGGATGCCAAGTAACTCGCCTACAGCTGTCAGATCAAATGAAAGTTAAGTGAAAGCTTCCCTACTGTATTTAGTAGGTATTAGTGTGGTAGAGTTCAAGCTTATGTTGCATGACATGCATTGAGACTGTAATGTTTGTAAAGTGTTCAGCTTGTACTTTGTCAATACACATAGTTTCTTTTATTTTGCATATTAACTGGCTAATGTGCCATTTTATCTGTGTTTTAAAGCTGTATTTTGTCTGCCTGTATTGTCTATGTTTTATCTGTTATAACCTTGATTCATGTTGCCCTACTTGGCCAGGTCACTCTTGTAAAAGAGATTTGAATCTCAATGAGTTATTTACCTGGTTAAATAAAGGATATATATCTAATAATACTTACAGGTTATTATAATTCCTCTGTTTACATACCTGACCTGGAAGGTAGATCAGACGCGCCGTAAAATTACAGTCTGGGTTAATTATCTGTAAAGCTGTGAGGATTAGAGGAATTCACAATAACAGTGGTGGAGAGGTACAACATGCTTTATAGTGGGGAGGCCTAGGATCTCATTTTTACTTAGTGGTATGGCTTTACTTGACTTAACACGTTTTTTTGTTTCAAGGGTCCATAAAATCAACTGAAGTGTTTTTTATCTCCATTTCCAATTATATTTAGTTTCCTGAATTCGGACCAAACACACACACACCAAAAGAAACAAACTGTCCAAACCCTTGTTGTATTATTCAGTTGGCTCTGGGCTCCCTTTGTATTTTGTCATTTGACTCGGTCTTGCTTTGTTTAATAGTTTTTTGTCTGTATATGTGACAATGTTCTTGTAATTACTTAATCGCTCTATAAAAATAAATAAGAAATGTGTTTTAACTTCCCTATATGGCAAAAAAAACAAAAATTCATTGACAAAGGACGGTGCTGGAAAGTTTACTTCCAAATATTATTCATAAAAGAAAAGAATACCAATTAAGATTCAGACCGAACCCTCCTGCAAATCCTATTAAAAGTTTTCATCCAAAAAAGAACATTCCTTACATTTGTGAGTGTGTCCCGTCCACTTCCTGTATTTGAAACGTGCACTGTCCTACAGCTGGCTGCCGGTGAGAAGCAGAAATCCATTGAGAGGCTAGTAATTAACTCCTTTACTGTAATTAAAACACTGGAGTCTCTTAAGGGTGTCAGGCTCCTAATGAGTTGTGACATTTTAGAATTTCCACGTACCCTAAACTGTACTGTCCCTGCACAGGAAGTGTTCACAGCGGGGCGAGGAAGAAGAGAAAGAGAGCGGAAGAAAGAGCAAGATGGGACGCTTTCACTGCCCTATCAGGGTAGAGAGAGGAGGAAATAATGAAATATCAGGTCTTTGTGAAAAATATAAAAATACAAATGGGGAGTGCAGGTAGCAGTGTGGTTGGGAGAAGGAGGGGGGGTAGGAATTGTGTCTGAAACATTTTGTATGACCTCCTCCCTTGCCCATCCATCAGGCAGGCTGGCTCATTATTCTAACTAGCCACTTCTTTTCTTCTGTTGCGGGACGCCATCAGCTGCAATCTGCATGCCAATTATCGGCCAGACCCCCTGATACCCCTGCACGGAAAATGATCTGTCAAGAAAAAAAAAAAGGAGAACGAAAAGCGAGAAGGCTCGTGCACTGTAGCCCCAATCTCTTCAACCCCCCCGTCTCCCCCCTTTTTACACTCTATTCCTCTCTCTCCGCTTCCCTGTACAGCAGTGACAGGGCTTCCTAGAAAATTAATCTATGGAAAGAGAAGAAAAAAATTATAAATGTAGCTATTCTTCCACTCCGGCCGCTCAGTTCTCTGGGCTCCGGAGGGCAGGGGAAGTGGAGTTTGTGATAATTGCCAGGGAGAGGTGGGCGATAACAAAGGGACACTCTTCCCCTGAATGTTACACTGAGGGCAAGAGGAGCGGTCATGAAGCAACCATCATGCTGTTCACGCTCCCAGGTATGCTCCCTTTTTTCCCTTTCATTCCCATCTATTCCATCATCAAATTACAGATGAGATGAGCTGCCACTCCTGATCACGCTCCTGATCTCTTAACTGTGCTGATGGCAGCGCCAGGAATAAAGAAATCTGATGTCAGCGGGCCATCTGGTAATCGCTGTAACCTCATGAACTGTGCCTGATGATCATAAACAAAGCCTGAATACATTTTAAAGTCACAGTCCACCATTGGATAAGTCTCACCTCACTTGGTTACGGTTGCTAAGCCTGTCATCCTTTCAGGTCTTGCACAAATTCTATGTATGTAACTGCTTTGGTCTTGAACTTGCACACAAACATTTCATTGTATGTTGATATTCAAAATGATTAATATTTGCATGTATGATTAACCTAATTGTTTGTATATAATGTTATTTCATTCTTTTTGTTGTATCCTTACCTGTGCTATCCTGTGTTTCAATATGTTTCCTGTTGCTGCTTTAACACATTTTCCCTAAAGGAATCAATAAAGGTTTATCTCATCTTATGGTATGTCGTTTGCAGTGATAAAAGTATACCACTCGAAAATGTGAGGCTTTTTTTAAACAATGGGTCCTTGATTTCAGATTTAGATAACAGGTGGCTTTTCTTATTTCACAACTACAGCCGATTCACTTAAAACAGAAGTCTTCACTCAACTCAAACTCCATTCTAGAATCTAAAGTTGCTATAAAATAGGTAGATAGATAGATAGATAGATAGATAGATGGATAGATAGGTACTTTTTTGATCCCAATTTGGGAAATGTTTGCGTTGCAGCAGCATAAAAAACACAAGGCAACAAGAGAAATTAAGACACACAAAATAAACAGTCCAAAACATTTCAGAAATATAATTAAAATAGAATAAAAATGGCAAATTAGCTGGCACATTTGGACTTCTGAGTGGATCAAGCAATCTAACAATGGGATATAACAACATATACAAAGTTACTGTTTGCTGTCTAAATCCCTGTTACAAGACAATACATCTGTGTGAATGACAACTGAGGAAAAAAACCACAAAGCCAACGAGATCCAGCAGAGAGAGGAAAGGCAGTAAATCCATGAGAAGAACAGTCACTCGACAGAAGCAGCGGAGAATTGGGTTTGCTCTGTCTGCCTTTGTGGTGCATGTGTGTGAGCTTTGATTAAAGACAGAAGATTCTTTAAGCACATTAGGGCCATTTTGTCCAATTGTTTCACGCCCTCTTCCATATCCACCCCCACAAAAGATACAGACTGCAGCACAAAGCGATGCTCACCCTCTTTACTCTGCTCTATCACACTAAACAGGCCCAGTGCAGGCACAAACAGGCAAGGACCAGATGAATTATGCTCTTGTGGAGTACTAGTAGCAGCAGCAGCAGCAGCGTCAGTGTCTTATCACTCTGAGGGCAGATGAAGAATTGACACACAAAGGCAAAGGAAACAAAATGCACCATGTAGTCTCTTGTTTGGAGCCAAACAATAATATATGTATGTAAGAAACAGTCAGGAATCCAACGTGCATATCAGATGGTGAATTGTCACAAAGGACAATTGCAATATCTTGTTAATACTGTGGTTTGCAGCAGCAATGATAGGTTCAATATTTGATACGGTTGTAGTGAAAGAGACCCACTTCTGTAGCCTGCAGTGCACTCGTGTAAAATCTGTGCAGCCTAAAACAGCACATGAATTTCATTTGCAATCATCCCCTAAATTCAAAGTCGCAAGGTCTGACTCGGAAATGCAGCGAACAAAACTGCATTTCAATATTCACAGAGAAGAGGAAAATGACTCTGTTAGCATACTCAGTAAGAGAGCTGAACCCAGGCCAGCCAGCCAACATACCCTAGAGTAATAATTAAGAATCCTGTCGCTGAGTTGTCAGTAGTCAATTACACCTCCTGTTCACTCGGGCGCACAATCTGACTGCAAGCAATGCGAAGACACTGGAGCTGTCATCAGAGATGGAAAAAGAAGGAAAATGACTGAAATGAAGATTACTGTGGAGTGGGGATTTTGAGCGGGGTTTAACAGTCTCTGTCAGGAGGTGAGAGCTGAATGCGAGTGACCAAACGCCCTCCCAAACATGAAACCATTATTGCCGATTACACAGAACGGGGACTTTGGTGGTGCATTAATTGAAGCTTTGGCTTGCATCAGTTTCCAATTACTTTTATGCTAGCCTACGGTTAATGCGGTGACAATGGATGGTAGCAACACGCTCCACAGACGGAGGACTGGGTATGAGAGTGAGGGAGGTTCTTGTTGTCATTGAGTGTGAATACAGTCAGATGTGAGAGGCACGACTATGGAATATTCAACAAACAGAACTGGTTCAGGCCAGACACTAACAGCTATATACATGATGACAATGGGTCATAATCCTACGGGACATATCCAGTTACAAATGACAAATGTTCAATAGGCATCTCAAACCAGTTGCATCAGCTGGTTCTAACTTAAGTGATGATTTACAAATACCACTAATACTACTACCACTAATTCACGAAATGAAAATGAGTTATACCTAGAGAAGTTATTAGTTATTAGGAGGTTATGTTTTTTTCTTCAGTTTGTTGGATTTGTTTGAGTGTTGGCAGGATTAGCCAAAGAATACAGAGCCAATTGTCATGAATCTCTCATGATACACACACATTTTTTCCAACCCAGTTTCATGGCATTTCGTGTTATAGTCACGACATTTAATCTATTGATTCGTGTTCACCAACACGATTTTCCCCTTTTTGTCGAGTCACACAGAACGTTTTTAAAAGCAATGTATTTCTATTGGTAGTATGTTTCGTTCCCGCAGCACGTCTTTTTGTCCGTTCGGGTCTTGGAAGACCGGAAGCTGTGGGGTTCATAAAAACATGTTTTACTCAATATCAAGATTATTGTTTTTATTTTAAATCGTATAATGTCGGACTTTTTTTGTCGTCCGCGAGGAAAATAAATGGGGCTCAGAGCCTCAGAATACTGAAATCTGTATTTTTTTAAATCTTTTTTTCCTTCTAATTTGTTATTCTTTTCTAAATAAGACACTGTTATTTACTCACCAATAACACACAATTATCCTTGTTTTTATTTATTTGTTTAATTCCATAATCTCTGGCTTTTTTGGCGTCCGTCAGGAACTGAATTTCAAAATAAAAATAACCGGAAACAGACGTAGGCATTTCGAGTGATTACCCAAGATCCTCAGCTATGGTTTAAGCTCACTGATTGGATGTTTTAGCCGCAATGCATGCTGGGATTTGGTGTTTATATGATATGAAATCGGAAAAACTTTTTTTTTTAATAAAATAATACTTAATTCCGAGTGTTCTTGCTTTTCTCTTTGAAAGTCATCACATAACGGCATTGTAATACACGGTTCGGCTGCATTACATATTACAGATCTGCCGTAGTTCTTTATTTATAGAGCCCTGATGAGAAGACCTTTGGAAAAACTGGAAGAAATGCCGCCGAAACTGAATACTTGATGTGGATCATAAATATATCAACAATTAAACAACATCTTCAATTTCTCTTCACACAATACGTCTCCTCGCAGTATCAACACTAATTCGGCTGACTTTTACATTTGATCTAATTCATAGATAGGTTATATTTACACCATAACGGTGCACAGCTGATATAAAAGGACTTGTAGTTTTAAAGATATTACTAATTTCTTTGAATATAAGAATGTAAATACTGAGTCTGAAATAATATAGCAATATGCTGTAAAATTATGTGAAAGCATGAATAAAACTACACATCTTCACTAATAATACAAAGTTATTATGGCTGTGTGTACCTTGTGTGCACCGCCTAGTGGTTAAAGCACGTTATTGAATTATTGT
>NW_011370757.1:0-2227 GCF_000735185.1 Notothenia coriiceps
ACTATTGGCAAATGTGTGTGTGTGTGTAAGTGTGTGTGTGTGTGTGTGTGTGTGTGTGTGTGTGTGTGTGTGTGTGTGTGTGTGTGTGTGTGTGTGTGTGTGTGTGTGTGTGTGTGTGTGTAGCAGTCATTACAGTGGGGCCACATAGGGTGTCAGTGGCCTACTGTGAATATGTTGGGCTCTCATTCATATTTCTGTCTCAATCCATTAAAATGTGGAATACAATATATAAATCAACTAAAAAGTGAAAGGTCCTCCAATTTCATCAGTAAGAGTGTCGAAGTGCAGGAAGAACACATCTGTGACAGTCACTTATAAGTCACACCAGATCAAGTTATGCTAAAAAAAAATCATAGGAAAAGCTAGCAAGCACACATGCAATCCATTACTGTGCAACTAAAATGAGAAGAGGTCACGTACAGTTGTGCCTTCGAGGTTGTTCATAGGAGGATGTCTTTTCTTGAATGACAACTTGAAATTCTTATATGTAGAAAATGTTAGCCTATGGCTGTTGGAGAACAAGAGACAGAGAGAGAGGGGGGTTAAGTGGAGCATTGAGGAAGAAAAGAAAAGGGGCGGGGATTTCTGCATGGCCTCTGAGTGATTTGATTGGATGACAGAGTTTCATTCACACACAAAGATTTATAACACTGGGAAACAGAATGTTGGACACACATGCTGCACAGTGTGTGTGCATGCCTGTGTGTGGGTGGATGCAGGCGCATGTTTTTCCCTCATGCTCACATGTGAACGGCACTTTTTCTTTTACAGCTGCACTGTTGAACCCTCCTATCTCTCTGGATCTGACTGTTGTCGCCTATAGCACCTTGACTTCACGAACCAAGTGTTTGACGCGGGCACGTGGTCAATGCAAATCTTTTCAAAGAGAGCCACCCCGAACTTTCAACATCATTCAAAACATTGTGTGTGTGTGTGTTTGTGTTTATCCCAAAGCAAACATGTCTATATTGTTGTGTACCCCTTTAAGTTGCAAGTAAGGCTGTGTGTGACTGTGTCTGATGTCAAGAGCCTCACCCCTTTAATGCATTCCACTATCTCTCGCCCACGCACTCGCCTTGTGACCCGCAGTCAATGACAGGAAATAAGCCGCTTGTCAAATCCTGCTGCCTGCAACCCAGATCCTCTTCTGCTTCCAGTCAAAGACTTTGTATGCTCAAAAGAAACTAAACACACCCACAGCTTTATAGCTCCATGTACATCTATAGGAGCTTCATTCTTACCCAGCCTGTGTGCACTTTTTCCCCCCAACTGTCAAAATGTTGCCTCATCACAGTTGAGTCAATGGTTTCTTAATGTAAAAGACATAGCGTAAATATGATGGAGCACATACTTTATTTCAAATTCCTCATTTAAATAACTCATGCATTGCAGCGCAGGTGACATGGTGTCTGTCAATGGCAGGTGTAGAGCTGATAAAAAACGTTCCTTAACAGTTATGTTTGCATAGTTGACACCCATATGCACACACTGACATATTATCTTGTTTCCTGTTCTCCAGTGTATAGCTCCTCAGAGAGATTAAATAAATCAAAGATTCTTACTCTGAATGGGGCGCCTTCTATGACATAAAATAATGTTATGCTTGGGGTCTAGAAAAAAGAGACTTAAATTATGCAAAGCATCGGCTCTAGACATGACTAAGGTAAATGTCTAGTGGTATATTTACTAAACTAGAGAAATGAAAGTTCACAGTTATTCCGTTGCTGTCATGACTTTAATTAGTTCCCCAGCAGCGTTTCGTCCAACATACACAAACACATCTATGAAAAATAGGTGTTTATGTCGCACATGCCACAAACCAAACTGGCGTATGTTTTTATTTTAGGGTGGGTGCACGTGCATGCATACAGAGTCAAATGGACACAGCCACCTCTATGTTCACTGGCAGTAAACTGTTGGCTGTTAAGACAGTCCACAATCCCAGGCTGAAAGGCAGTACTCCCTTTGCTCAGGTCTGTGCATGTCGGCTTTGCTTCACACAGTCGTAAAGCGAAGGAAAACAACGCTAAGCTTGCACCAATCAAAAGGTAAAAGGGTATATATTAACCTTATTTGACCAGCCTCACTGGCTCAGTAACAGCCTCAAGTAACCTGAGAAGAAAAAGGTGACATTCTGCATAACACATGCCTCAAGTACTTCTCATTTCCTGAAAGCGGTTTTGTATTTTTGGAATTGCCATGGGAGGTAGGAGTCAAAACAACCGGC
>NW_011370758.1:0-1927 GCF_000735185.1 Notothenia coriiceps
AACATTTAGGACATGAGTCCTGACATCATGAACAACATTAAAAACATCACCAATACCATCAACAACATGCGATCAAATGAAATGAGGGTTCACAGCTCTTGAATGCATTCGGGGTTTCATTGTTGTTTTTATGAATGGAAACACTTTGACGTCCATATGAGAGCCTGGTTGTAAATGCTGATCGTTGAATGGAAAGGGAAATATATTCTTAATCACCGTGGTCAGTCTCGAGGCCTTTCGTCTTCTGAAAGTTGTGAAAGCACTGATTGGAGCGAGCATGCTGGGAAAGCAAACGTTTAGTTTCTCATTCAGCTTGCTTTCTGTTTTCTGTGGGGGTCACTGTTGACTTTCTCTACTTTCTGACTTTAAGACAAACTGCAGATGGGTCATATTTCCTTCAAACCTACATACAGTAAGAGATATGTCTGATGACCGTTAGGATGACAGTTCACTTCTGCTAAGCTTTTTAACGTGTTTTTCTACATTTACTGGCTTGCTATGAGCAATTTTGAAGTACTTAAAAATCACTTTAGTATTTCCTTTTTTAGTCCGCTCGTCTACTTCACTTAATTTCATACGAAAGCATTTTACTATAGTTATACTGTTCCTCGAGTTATGCATTAAATCAGTCGACAAGTGTTTCAGAGGAAAGGTTATGACGCTAAAGTGCACTTGCAAGCGATGGAAATGGAAAGGATACATGGGAACAATACGGTAAGAGCTTTTGAAAAAACAAACACTACGTTTGAACACAAGACCAACGGAGGATCGATTGGCATTTGCAGTAATCGCTGCAGCGGCTCAGCATCTGCGATTCCCTGGAACGAGTTTGATCTCCCCGCCTCGGCTTTGCAGATGTGTCACTTACAGGAATTGTAATCGCTGTAATAAGTTGCGCGCTCACCAGGGAAGAATGAGCTCATTAAGCCACCACCACCATCCCTCTCCATTCATCGGGTTGTGTTGCTCCCAGGAAACACAGCAGATTAATCCTGAACGCTTGTTCTAGATCAGGAGAAAATGCATTAATAATCGTGTCAGATGCACCACAAAATCTCCCCGAGGACCAAGAGGAAATGCTAGGATTTAGAAAGCAGTGCTTCCTTTTATAACCAAAGATTGTGGTTTTCTGGATACAAACCCGTTCATGTTAGCCCCCCCAGCTACACACACTCAGAAGCTGTGTACACATCGACACACACGCTCTGATCCCTGCGCAGTCTACCAGAATGTTCCAACACTTCCACTTTCTTAGGGCTTGTTGGCGTGAAGCAGAAACACAAATCAATAACACATGAAGGCTGATCTGGGAGAGAGGGGTGTTGCCAACTGAGACCCTTCTTAACCACCGAGCAGAAACAGCATCGCAGTGTTTGTACTCTGCACAGCTTCCTCTGATCAGTGGAGCAGAAGAACAGGTCCCTGATCAGCGAAAACCTGTTGTACCGCTTTCAAGAACTCATGCATACGAGTAGTGGGTAGTAGTGGAGTACAAATACTTTGTTACTTTGAACCCAAATACCTGTACTTTCTACTTCTTACATGTTGAACACAAATACCTGTACTTTCTACTTCTTACATGTTGAACTCAAATACCTGTACTTTCTACTTCTTACATGTTGAACTCAAATACCTGAACTTTCTACTTCTTACATGTTGAACTCAAATACCTGTACTTTCTACTTCTCACATTTTCCAAACAGGCTGGTTCCTTTAGTCTGAATGTGTGTTTGGTGGCGTGATCATTATTATTTAGAGTCATTGCGTGCCTATTGATTTGAACACGATCCGTGTATCCATCATTTCCTGGTCTTCTCTAAAGAAGAGGGACCAATGGAAACGTTGTCATGTTGCCGTTGTTCAGCATGGAAACATTCATTAGCTAACAATGACATTATTGTTCTATTAATATAAAGGGAGGTCAGGT
>NW_011370759.1:0-5694 GCF_000735185.1 Notothenia coriiceps
TTAATCGATTTTAAATCAAAATCGCAATTTGAAATGATGCGATTGTCAAATCGCAAAGCCTGCGATTTACTTTTTTTTTTTCAAACAATAATTTCTTCTTGTGTGTCAGTCATCCACACCAATCAGAAGTGCTGTGCTCCACATGTACCAGCCATTGTTAATCAATCAGAAGTGGCCCATGATAGAAGGTGATAGACAGATTGATCCAATCACCTGCCAAGTATTTTTGAAAGTGCCTGCCCTTTCCAAATGGCTTCCAATGGAGCTTTCCTAGATGGTGTGGTGAAACAAACCATCTGAGTCAGGTTAGTAATGCTCCATCACATGTTCTACATCTATTACAGGGTGAATCTTAAACTGAAGCTTGACTTTAAAGCAACCCAACAGAAGTTTCATGTAAGTTTAGTTCTTTCACTCGTAGCTCGGGCTGCGGGGGTGCTAGAGACGGGAGCATGTTGATACGACCTTCTTAGCCAGAGATATGGCTGCATTTTACAATAAACTTCCGTTGGGTCGCTTAAAAACAAATATCGCAAATCGAATCGCAATATTTGTCAAAAAAAATTGCAATTAGATTTTTTTCCCAAAATCGTGCAGCCCTACATCCTACTGCTTCAATGTCACAGTTGAATGCTAGAATCCATTATCAAGATCCAAAGGTCAAAGGTCAAGCTCAGCCAACAAAGGACCAATTCAATCACGGCCCTCTCTTCAGCAAGTGTATCCCACCATTTATCAGAATAAGTGTCTCCTTCTGGGGGAGGATGCAGCCTATAAACTACAAATACTACAAAGAAATACATGTATCCTTTTGTCTCTTAGTTTCACTCTCAATCGCTTATAGATGCACACATCACACACACGTCACAAAGTCACTCAGGAGAAAAAGTGTTAGTGGAGCTTTTTTTAAATCTGCTTTGGGGTCCTCACAATATGGAGCATGTAGTATCTCATCCAATCATATTAACAAACAGAGTCTTTGTGGGATCTGAATATGATAAATGAGACTTTTAGAAATGAGAGGGGCCATCTGCTTCATGTTGGGGACTAACTGAGGAACATATGGCAATTAGCAAAAAGCAACAAGATAAGAAAACTGACATCGCAGAATATAAAAGAGTGCATTTCTCATAAATAATATATACTCTAAATATGATTATCAGGCTTATTTTCGCTCGGTTCATCAACTGCATTTTAGTACTTAAATCATTTTTTAGGAACAAATCTGCAGTTGCCAGCATAAGCATAAGCTGAAATATTTACAACATGGATTTAAACTGACTGTAAATATCAGGATTTTGAGATCAACAATGTTCAATGATGCTTATAATCCAAAGTCCATGCAAATAAGACTGACGTGTCAAAAACAAACATGCAAAAACAGACAAAACAACCCTAAGAAGTTCAGGAGAAATGACTAAACTTCCTGTATCTCAAACATTTAGTTAATGTAAAGAAGTATAAATACTATCAGAGCTTCCTCTCACACCCCCATAAATCACATGGCTTGTCCGGAAAGCAACGAGTTTCATGATTGAGTTTAATAAGATAAATACAGTTCAAACTAATGCTGACTGTGTTGCAGTATTTATTTTCTGTAGGCTTACCATAAACATGCAAGGCTTTACGGAATCGGATTTGATTTAAGTGAGTACTATGTACAACAGACACAGCATTAAAGAGTCATGATACCCTGTGAGTATTGAACGCATTTATAAAAGGCATTTCCTGTAAGGTAAATGTGACAGACTTCAAATATGACATCTCTTTTCAAAGTCTTATTTACTTAAGAGTTAAACAAGTTAAACGACCAAATAGTTCTTAAAGAGTACTAATTAAAAGTTGATTGAAATTGACAACTCTTTACCAGCCTCCTCATTATCATAAGTACCGGTATATGGAATTCAGAATAATACTTACCGGAGAATCAGAGAGTGGTTTAGCTAATGATCGCTGCAGTATGGATTGAGAGAGTGGGCTGTTTGAACGCATTGTGCATGAGAGTGTGTTTGTGTGTGTGTTGGGGGAGCTGGTGCAATGGCGTAACCCAATCGGCGTGAGTGACAATACACAAGGAAGGGGGTAGGGGGCTCTGACAAGCAAACACAGCCTATTCAATGCAGAGGAGAAAAGGACACACACTAAACTTAACTGTCATTCACATGCAAGCCACAAAAAACGCACTCAAAACTAAATTGCCTACTTCCCAAAACCTCTCTTTCACTTCCCCTTCACTGCTGCTGTATCTGATGTTAACAGTATGAGCAGATATAGAGGTCAAGCTCACATTGTGTACGCTGATAAGATCTTCTTTTTTTATGCTGAGGTCCATGTAACCTAGATAAATACACTGTGACACACCCCCTGGGGAGCGTGCTACCTCACACAACAAATCCACAACAGCCATTCAGCACTCAAAAAGTCGAAAAGTCAATGACAAAAAAGACGGAAAATGACTTCCACTCACCCTTTCCCATGACTGAAGTAGCCTGTCCCATTTGCCTTTTTCTTTTATAGCTTTTAGGGGTTTCAAATCATCCTCACAAGCGTGCACGGGTTTCCTCCAAAATGCCTTTCTGATCTCATTCTAACGGCAAATTACTTTTACCTAAAATAATTTAAGAAAGAAATGAACTATTTGTTAAGTGCTGGAAAAAGTATTCCTTTCTGGGCCGGTGAAGATGCTCCCAGACGTTCCCTCCAGATGTGACGAGAGATTTGAGGACACTCCAGTCTGCTCCAATGTTTGTGTATGATTGACCTCCCCCCACTCCCCCTGAATACCCTGTGTCCACACTGAAACCAGCCTGGCACACACTGATTTTGTACCGCTGAGCTGTTTCTCTATTGGTGTATCGTCTAATCCTGTTACTAGGACTATCCAGAACCAACTAACAGGATCCCCCCCCCGCCCCCGTCTAACGGTCACTATACAGGCACATATTGTAGGCAAACCTAGAAACATACAGGCCTTTGTGTGCACTTGGATATACATTGTACCACACACACACACCACGCACGCACGCACGCACACACAGCCCGGCTGGCCATTATCCTTTCAACAGGGAGCAAATAAAGTGAGCCAGAGGGCATGGAGATCGAGCTACTGAGATAAAAGCATCTGCACTGCATTGCTCAATTTAGTATTTAATGTTTGGCATACTGCTTGTGACACAGCACCATATAGCTACTGCAACATAACACATTTTTCTTTACTTTTGCAGAAAATACATATTCAAAGATATGCTGATACGTGTAACTTTCACACAACAGTGAAGATGACTGTTGTTAAAAATGTGATGTGTCTACGGAATTATCACACTATACTGTATGAAAACGGTGTCTTGTCGTCCTTGCCTTTTAAGAGAAAACACACCATGTTGTTCTGTATATTCATATAGGAGGAACTGTAGAATTGTGTTTTTAAACAATTAAACAAACAATTAATCTCGACTGTCACTGTAACAGTTGTTGTCCTGTAAAAGTGTTATTAATTATATTATGGTCTGTAGCCCAATGCAAAACCTTTTCAGAAATCGATAGAAAAATGCATCACTTGACAATCAACTAGCTTTCTTCGATTAAAACCATTGTTGTTTTAGGAAAAGGGATAAATGTCTTAAACCACTATTTTTGGTTTGTGCACTTCATGATGAAAACTACATTGATGAGGACATGTGTGAAGTTAGAAGTTTCAAAACAGAATTCCTCCTACCTGACATGGAGCTGTCATGTTTTCTGCTGGATGACTTGATTTCCTGTTTGAAGGAGTTCTCATCATCTGCATCCCCATCCCCCCACCAAGACGGCTGTCCGTAGAGGGGGGTCCCACGAGGCAGCGCTGCAGCATCCCCTAAAACAGACACACAGATGCAGACACATTTTAATATAGCTTTAATTTCAGCCTGTCATTTTTACATCCATACTCTTGACATAAGCCGTTTATTGTACGATGACACAAAGTGAACCCAGCTGCCCTTTGTGTTTGTGTATCTTGCTGAATGAATTCCCCTCTGGATGCACCATTGACCTATTTTGTACAACTTTAGCCAGCAGGATGGACACACACACGTGCACACACTCTCTTATCATGCTCTCTCTCTCACTCTGTTTCTCAGACACACGCGGTTCAATTGAAGAGGGACTTCCCATTTCCCTTTCTGTCCCCATTGGAATGAAAGCTGCCATGGGACAAGCATCCTGTGGTTACTTATGTCTTTGAATTGGACAGCACAGAAGAAAAGTGACACGGTTGAGGGACACTTAGGAAAGACATGCAAAGAAAGGTCCCCAGTTGGATTTAAACACTAATGTTGTGGGATAAACCGCTGTAGTCAAGGAAGTCTCCTCGTGTGTTAACTTTTTGCTCTTCCTCTTCCTCACCCTTTTTTTTCTTTATTACCCCTTATCCCTCACGTTTAATTACAGCATATGCAAATAATTATAGATGCTGTGTGGCAAATTGCATGCGTATATAAGGTGGCCTTCTATATAAAAGCTACGTAAAGTATGCTCATTATAAGGTTTAATATCTGGGTGAGGCCTGGTGTTACAGTAGTAACACTGCAGGATTACATGCATAAACCACAGAGGGGGTGTCATTAAAAGCATGAGCAGCAGATGGGGGGACATGCTACACCGTATGTGCATGTTAGCGTGTTTTTGCTTACGTGCCAGCCTTTGAATGTTACAGCTTTTTAAAACAAGTAGTGCTGGCATATGGGTTTGCATTGTGTGGGCCCTCTGACCCTGTCACTGCTTAATCTGTGCAATAACAACAAGCCCCAGTGGCATTGTTTTTCAACATCTGGAGCTTAACTGGGACCCCTGCTAGCGCCCCAGCCTGGTCAGTGATGTCGATTATTAGGGACGCCTTCAGTCCTAAACCGTCTTAATGTTGCAACAGAGTGGCTCCATGTTGGTGTGGAGGGTAAAGCTGTTTCCCTGGTGACCATGTCTACCCCCTACTGGACTGAGATAAAAAATCCCTCCACTCTTAATTACACTGTACTCTCCTGAAAATGTGTTTTTTAAGTGGAGAAATTCAGCCTAACATTCTTAAAGAGCATGTGATGAACATTTCTGTTTTGGAGTTGCAGAACAGACAATCCTATTTTCTTGGGGTTTTAAAAAGTCACAATACAACATCAATTTGTGTTGGAACTGTAAACTTTGTATTTAAATAGTCTTAGTACATTGTTTAGAATACATTTCCATAGATGAATGTACAATAAGATATTATGAAGTGTTAGTACAGGGTATAATAAGGTATATGGGATGTTACATACTAACCTTTTTATTGAATTTTCAAAGATGGAACATTTTACTTGAAGGTATTGTTTGTATATTTTAAAGTAAAATGAGAAAGGACTGCCCTGTGATAGCAGTCAATAAAGAGTGTAATCAGACCAACACAGCGATATACTGTTTATACTGTCTCAACTTCCTCTCCAAGCTGTCTCTCACCTGCTAACCTCTCCTCTGCTTTGTGTGAGTCCACAGGTTTGGCTGCTGGCTCTTTGGAGGAAGTCACCCCGTCTGTGGGCCTCCTCTCCGCTGGCTTCGGGGTGCTGGTGCTGCTGGGAGACTTTGGTGTTTTTGTTGGGGTCTTAATGGGGACTTGCTTGTGGTTGTGGGTGGAAGTGGTTTCAACGCTGGGCGGTTTCTTGCTGAGCTGGGAGCTGCTGGTGATTT
>NW_011370759.1:5795-6308 GCF_000735185.1 Notothenia coriiceps
GTGTGTTCTTACCTTTAGAGCCTCCTCAGGCACAGTGAGCTCTCCTCTCACCACCGTGAACAAATTGGTATGTGAGACAGACAGGTTAAGGAAACACTAGCCATAATAGCACAATTATGATACATGTATATTCAAGCAATAGCTCACGACAGGCCGTGGTATATGGTCATTATACCGCTTCGCGTCGGGCCGAACCAGGCCCCCTAACTGTGATATAATCATCATATATCACGGCCTGCAGTGAGCTATTGATTTTATAAAATGGTTACCAAGTGTGGCAATATGAAAGAAAAATACACACTCTAATTGAAATAGTTTTTTCTGAACAAAACATACACTAATGCAACAACACTAACAGCTAGCAAACATATTAGACAGAGAGCGCTCATCGATTATTTGGCTATTTATTTATATTCAGTATGTTGCCGTTTATTGTGCAGCCACTGAAAAACTGTCCAGCATCAGTAGAATGGCTTACGTGGTGACTTGTATAGGTTGAGGTTGTTCGAGGCT
>NW_011370760.1:0-2704 GCF_000735185.1 Notothenia coriiceps
ATTAATGAGAGAAGAACGATGACACATGAAGCCCACGATTACGTACTAAATAAACCAAAGACCTGACTCACGATATCGAGTTCAAAATGATCGTACTGCTTCCACTAAGAAAAGTAGTCGTACGAACTGGGGAAAAGAAACGTAACTTAGAATTAACAGCAGGGTTTTTCTGTGCATTTTCTTTTCAGTGTGGATGGACACTCCGGCCTCCGTGGAATCATCAGTTAACTTCTATATATAATATATACAGTATGTGACATACTGTATGTAGTCACGTGTGTTATTTGCATGTTATTCTTTTCTTTTATCCTCTCCCCTCTATCTACATGTCTCTCATCCTTTCTTTATAACTAATGCTGTTGATGTGTTGTGATTTTAAAAAGGTGTCTATTCTCATCTGGAAATGAGCAATGTTGGCTAAAGCAGCCCATTTACTGTTTTCAGTGAGAGTTGATCCACGGGGACTGTCCACGACACTATACACAGATACACTAAACAACAACAACAACAACAACAACAACAACAACAACAACAACCATGTGTTCTGCTCCTGAAGCTCCGCCTCCTTGCTGCCTCTCCTCAGAGAGCAGCTGCTGGGGAGCAGGAGTCTGAGTGCTTTCTGAGCTCCTCTGGAGAGGTGAAGGTATTCCTGTCACTGTGGGTAGCTGCCTCTCTGTTTCCTCTTTACAGACAGACCTGATGGAGGAAGTGCTTTGTTTGATCAGCAGGAGAGGATCAGTTGAAGCATATCTTTGATCTGTCTGAAGAAGAAGAACTCTGAAACAAAGACTGCTGCGTAGATGATCTTTACAGTTTGACCCGCGATCCTTAATCACATCTTTCCTGCAGATCTTGATGTCTTCGAGGTCGCCGCAAAGTCGCCCGTTTGAAGTGGGGTTTTTACAACATGGCTTCATTGATCAGGGCAGCCCTTTCTTCTTGGCAGGGGGATTTAATTGGAAGACGTGATTACGTGAAGTGCTGATTAGAGGCAGGACCAGAACCATGTCTCTGCTTTACTTCCCAGCATCCGATCATAATCAGGCGCTCTGGTGATAAAGGCAATTACATGACTTCAACAAGCAGAGAACAACCATTTAACCAGTGCAGGAATAGCTTAATTAAAGCTAATTGTCAATCTACACGAACCAATCAGAGCCCTCAGGGTCCGTCTGCAGCCAAAAACACAGGGGGGGGACACTCAATATGCAGAATATGACTTGATGCTTGACCTCCGTTTGAGCCAGAGCAGCCAGAGAATCCCAGTTTGATGAAGCTAGCATGCTCACATCTTTTTAGTTTGCTGGAAGTCAGAATCAGAAACAGGTTTATTGCCAGGTAGGTTCTCACATACGAGGAGTTTGACTTGATGTCATGGTGCAGACGCGTTATCTATATCCTCCTGGGACCCGAGGAAAAAAAGTGTCTTCCAATTTCCTTTTTTTTGTGATTCCCTACCTAAAAAAACATCTTGCAATTTAGACTTTTTTTATTTTATTTTATTTTAAATGTTACAGTATGTCCACTGTAGAGGACGTCGGGACCATTTTAGTTTGAAAAGACAGCCCAAAGGAACAGATAGACTGTGTAACGTATTATGGTTATAGAGTGATATTAATACAATAATACATTCAGCTTTATTTAAAACACGAATAAGTAATTGATCTGAACATTGCTGTTTATTTGGTCACTAAAAAACTAGTTTGGTTTTTGGTGAACCTTTCCAGATCTTCAAAGACTTTGTTGTCAATGTAGTGGGAAAGTACCTCATTGACTCCAGTCGGCACGGGCTGTGGGTCATCTTGACTAGTTGTATGGATCTCCATTTGACCTGCTCATAGAAACAAAGCTTGCATTCCTGAGGCAATTCTCATTTTTCATGGCTCCACTTAAAATAAAAACAACAATAAGACATACGTGCTACTCTTGGCCCACAGAGGGCCATGTGTTTCCAGCTCGTCCCTATCTGTCTCTCTGTCTGTATCTGTGCGCTCATGGAGCCTCCTGCATCTTCCCCTCCCTTCTTCTTGACCCTCTTCTATCCCAGGTGTGAAATCCTCATCTCTCTCATAATCTGAGAGCTCAACATCTGAATCTCCCTGAACTATCTGGTACAGGAAATGTCTGCTTCAGTTCCGTCTCCTGCAACAAAATAGAGTCATTAAGTCCATGAAGACGGTCCTGACGTCCACTAGGATGGACATTTATAAAAGGGCTGTTATTTGAAAACATGAATTATTTAATTGCTTTCAGAACTAATTATATAGTTCCTCACATGTTAATAAACAAGAACATATATGATTTTCATGGTAAAAATTACAATTATTCAACAATATTTGACTTCTCCTCCTGCTTCTATAACATGTTGTTTTTGGTATGCCAGCCATTTTGGATGAAAAGAAAGAGGAACTTCCCAGCATGACATTTTAACCAATGACATGTCACTGGAAAGACCAGGATGTCCTCTGTACATCAGGGATTGATAGAGTAGCTCAAAAGAGTCAAAGGAGATGCATGTTAACAAAATGTGGACATTTTCAATGGGCTGGGTCCCATATACATGTGGAAATATAAAGAGGAATACTTTATAATAATATATGCATGTGTAGATTGGCCACCAGAGGGCGACAGATCCCCTCAGCCTCATTCACAGGAACACTGTTCACTAAAGAACAATTCAAATCTATAGTAAACAGAGATAAGA
>NW_011370761.1:0-2838 GCF_000735185.1 Notothenia coriiceps
GTTGATTAAACACTATCTGACCATGAACTGAGTTTGATCCTAAAAACCTAAGAACTTCGCAAGCAGAAGATAAACACCTTGAAAAGTCAGGCAGAAAAGCAGACACAGTTTTTCAAAAAAATAACGAAGCACTTTTAAAGTAAGATAAAAAACCTTTTCAATTTCTTTTACTGAGAGTTTGTGTGTGAGTGCACAAAATGTTCATTGTTATGTTGTTATGTTAACTGGCCTCTGAATACTGGTAGGAGAGGTTTAATTCAATTTCTGTCAATATTATGGTGTGTGACATTTACAATAAATCTGTCTGAGCAGAGCTATGTGTGTCTCTCTGTGGGGAGGGTCTTTGAGTGTGTGTGTGTGTGTGTGTGTGTGTGTGTGTGTGTGTGTGTGTGTGTGTGTGTGTGTGTGTGTGTGTGTGTGTGTGTGTGTGTGTGTGTATAAAGTTTTAGATTTTCATTTTAATCTGTGAGAGAGAGAGAGGGGAGGAAGAAAGTGAAGGAGCACAGAGAAAGGCTGAGAACAAAAGAGAGAAGGAGGGAGGGGGGGTGCACGTGCATCTGTGACTGTGTGTTCGATGTGGCTCTTTGCAGTAACATAGTCAAAATGTTGGCTCTTAACCTCTGACTGGTTGGCCACCCCTGGCCTATTGTGTTATTTTGCTACTGCAGAACGTAAAATATTTATTCATCTTTGATGAGACTTTTTGCAACTACGCCAACCTTCCAGTATTCTATACATTTATATTTATAGCAGTTACCCTTCCGCTTTCCTCTATGTCCCTCCCGAGGGCAGCTACTGTGTCCACCAACTCTGAAACATCCATGTCCTCGGTCACCATGCCAACAAAGATACAGTCCTCCTCTGTCCCAAACTCAGGGCCTGTGAGGGGACATGAGACAGGAAACGAACACACCAAAACAATCAATCTTACTTCACGGAAACATGTAAGTCTCACAGGCCTCTGAGATGTGCGAGTGCTCACCGGAGGAAAAGATGATGTCAGAGTCCAGTTCTTGAAGTTTCTTCAGTAGCTCACTGTTGATCTTCTGCAGCTCCTCCTCCCTCCTGCTCTCATCCATCCCCTCAGCCTGAGGCTCGTACCTACACATCGCAATCAGAATTCATGGGTCACACAGAGGGGACGTTCACATGATGATAGAGACAAAATAAGAACAGTATTTAGTAAAATGAGCACTTTAAAAATGTAGAATCAAATAATAATTACACATTCCAAGTATAAAAAGGTAAGTAGCAACATTACAACAATTACATGAAAGTAATGAGGAAGTTGCAGCAGGACAGTATTAAATTCCATAATTACTATTGAATATTGACTGAAATAAGGTCTGTGGTTAACACAAGATGAAGAGATTTTCACATTTATTTCGCACACATCAATATGTCAGTAAATACCCCACTGGTGGAGGTCTGAAGCTGCTATGTGTCATAAAACAGCTGCTGCTAACAAGTGTCTAAATGAGACTACTAAACAACATCACGCTGAACATTTGCCGCCCTTAGCTTAGCGCTGGTGTTGTGAAGTCATGTGACTGTGCTGTAGTTTGTTTATAGCCTCACTTATTGAGATGTAATCTACACTTCAAAAATCATAAAGTGGTGTGAAAATGTATCATAAATGTTTGTTTGCCACAGAGCTTTTTTTTTTTTATTCCAAAATTATTTGGAACAATCCCATTGCTTTTTGTCGAGGGAGCCCTTGGGATGCTAACTTCTAGGTTGGCGCTAAATATACGTCACCACTGCACCACTCTATTATGATCCAAACCATGGTTATTGTCTGTGGCCAGGAGGCGTTTTCATACGTTTCGGGCAGAAATCATGTATTTGTACCATAGGTCAACATGTCACAACAGTCACAGGACTAGATCAATTCTCAAATCCAACACATTACGAAATATTTAATAAGTATTTTGATATTGCAAGTATACAGTATAATTCAACAGTTTTGTTTTCCTTTCTAAAGCAGCATATTGTGGCTGCTTCACTGAAAATATTAAAGAACATTTAACATATGTTGTAACACAAGTTTCCTTGTAATTACACTTGTCTGGTTAATATTACAGTTAATGTAGTAGTAGTTCATTGCTGGTAATGTGATGCTCATGTTTATATAATACGAAGATTGTTATTGCCAATGAAGAAGTTTGTCCTAATAACGTCCAGAAGAGACATTAATTAATGTATCTAAGGTCAAACATGTAATTGTGTAACTTAAGCACCTCTCATGATATTTGTAATACGAATGTAAGAAAATAAATGGATGCACTATTTTGGGTTGAGGCACCTGTTGGAGTAGCTTTGGATATCAGCGTCAGATTAATGAATGTGATGTGACAGCAGGCCCTCAAAGACTCCTCTCTTACCGGACAGCGCCGAGGCCGGGCCAGCTCAGCTGCTCTCGGTACGCGAGCGAGGGCGAGTGTCGGTGGACCTCCTCTCTGAAGTCCTGCCTGAGGCTCATGGTGGAGCACATGGCAGGCACCAGCTCCGACAGCTTCTCCACCAGCTCCTCTGTGTTCTCCTGCTGCGTGCCCAGGACTGGACACAGGCAGAGAACCATGGTGTTGTTTAACCCTTATTACAGTATCTAAGATATCTCAAGGACACTGTGTGAGTGTGTGGAGGCTACCTGCAGCAGTCAGGAGGGGGCTGAAGCGAACACATGCGCCTTCGTCCTCCAGCTCCACCACATCTACTCCACTGGAGGGGACCCACTGAACCAGCTGTTCTCCTAACTACACACAGAGGAATACACACATCAACTGTGGGGTAGTGTTAATTTCGTTGACTAAAACTATGACGAAATATGTTCGTCAA
>NW_011370762.1:0-1645 GCF_000735185.1 Notothenia coriiceps
AATAATGCCAGATAGATGTGTACCATTTTAAAGTTTGAATGAGGTTTCTGAATGAAAGTATGAAGGAGCAGATAGCAGTTGAAGTCGCATGAAGATTGTTCAAGTCTGAAGATTTTCTCCATTGGCTTCGATGGTTAAAAATGGGATGAATTATGGGATGTATCTCTGGAATTATGAAAGTTATGAATGATAAAAGTAATAGCCATTGATTCCCGACCGAGCTGAACGTTTTGATGTTTGAACGGAGTTTCTGCGATGTTCAATGTGGGAGAACAAGAGAATTTTGCGCGTAGCATAACAATAGTTGGAATGTTGTGTCAGCATTCCCACGAAATGAGTGGCTTGGTGACTAACAGACTCAAATATAACGTAATTACCAGTGGTGTAAACTAACTAAGTACATTTACACAAGTACTCGAAAAAGAGTAAAAAAACGAGGAACTTGTTTAAGTTGAGTATTTTCAAAGTTTGCTACTTTATACTTTTACTCCACTACATTTTGTAGGGAAATGTTGTACTTTCTACTCACTACATTTATTTACAGATTTAGTTAGTTACTTCGCAGATTAAAATTAAAATGCAAAATAAGAATTCACCAATACATTTGTACATGTTAAGCTAGTGGGTGTGTATAAAATAATTGTAATAAAAGCCACCTTTACCAAGGTCAAGTTATGAACACATTATTACATAACTAATTATTATACAATCATTTAAAACATGTGGTGCTTATGTATGCCATTCTGAATGATGATAACTTATCCTTCTGGTACCTAAAGTATATTTTGATGCTAAAACTTTTGTACTTTAACTTAAGTACAATTTTGAATGCAGGACCTTTACAAGTAACTGAGTAATTTTACACTGTGGTATTGCTTCCTTTACTGTAGTAAATAATACGAGTAATCCCTCCACCCTGGTAATAACATCATCAAATGTAAATATAAACTGTATTCTCATATAATTGCAGAACATAAGACGTAATCACATTCCTCGTTCATTTTTTCATACATATGCTTAATAAAAGGCAGGTTTCTCTTAAAGACAAAACAATGAGCAGAAGATACCTTTTTTGTTTTACAGATATCTTTGTATATTATTTTCTAGAGTATAGGATTTCTGTCGTCTTACATATAATTAAGTTTACTCCATCTTATTGATATTATTTTGTTCTTGTATTTATTGGCATTGCATTTAATAAAGACAATACAAAACAAAAGTAATGGACAGTTATCAGGTCCCATTAGTTGTAATTTGTGAGACTTGCATTAGGTTACTTGAATGGTTTAAAAGGCCATTTGTAATTGCAATGGAAGACCTTTTTAAAGTAGTACTCCTAACCCTGCAAGTGATCATTATGTTGAAAAGATTTACCAAGCTTTGAATGTAAGTGACCTGTCTCCTGTGCGGGTTCTCAGTTTTCTCTTAAGTAATGAATTATAGTTACAATCTTTTCTACATTTGTTATATTTTAAAGGCTGTTAACCCGAGTCAGTATAACAGTGCAACTCTGACAAATTTGTGTTGTTTACATTATTATATTGCATTTTGTGATTTTCATTCTGTGGTCTTGGCTCTGCATGTCCAGTTGATCCTGAGTCTTGCTCGCCTCCTTTCTGATCTTGGCTCTCAGCTACATGAGAGT
>NW_011370763.1:0-2309 GCF_000735185.1 Notothenia coriiceps
ATAAACTGTCATCATTATGTTTCATTTATATAATGTGACCCGATAATAAACATGTATTCCATACATCACGTCTCTCCTGATTGAACTGAAGCTCAGCGCAAGTTCAGGCAGGAAGACCTATCACTTTGTATTGCACGTCATGGCAATACTCGCTCCCTTCACTAAATGATAGGGAGCGCCACTCCTCAGCTAACCTATCACTTCCCTCCATTCACAAGCCTAATCATCGCACCTGTTAATCCCTCTATATATGCTCTCCCCTTTTCCATCAGCTGTCTTCCAGGTGTCAACGCGCAACCCACCTCCACCCCTTCGCCTCCTGCTTCCAACTCAGGGCCAAGCTCAACCTTCTCCCTTCCAACCGGACCTAACCACTTATCACCACCACCAGTGTCTAGACCCAGGGGGGTTCATCGGAAACGGTTATTTCCCTTCCCGAAGGATATCCTACAAAACCTGGGCCTAATCGCCAAACACCATTTCTTTCACTTGTTATAAACTGTCATCATTATGTCTCATTTATATAATGTGACCCGATAATAAACATGTATTCCATACATCACGTCTCTCCTGATTGAACTGTCTGTTGTTCTTCAGGTGCACTATAGGGAGAACTCCTATGATAACACACAACTAGGTCAGGCTTATGTGATCATATTCTGACCTAACACTGCAGACACAGAGAGTAAGAGTTCTGACCTGTAAGAGCTGTATGTTAGTTCTAAAGGGAAAATCAGTCAATTCATGTATTTCAAAGGAACAAGTTTCTCAAAACTATTTGATCTACTGTGGATAAGATAGCCATCCACCTGACTCCTATACACATTCTCACTATATCTTCCAATTCAGTGTATTTGTGTATGATTTCCCTGAACAGTTCTGTCAGGTTCAGTCTGTGATGGAGGGGATTAAACGTGTCCAGACCTGAACCCGGTTCCACTCTGACCTTTATGATAAAGAAATAATTAACCTGCAGGCGACAGGAGATTCCTGAGAGAACATGTCTTGTTGTTGTGCGGAAAAGTCATTATGACACATAGGTGTTAGTGTTATGGTCTTGTTATATCATGTTATAGACTTGTTAGAGTACTGTAATATAACAAATCATTCACATTTATAGTGGATGGAGGTTAGCTCGACATGACAAAAAGGTAAAAACTGGAAAGGTAGCTGAAGTAGTTTCTAAACTGTCCTAATACAACCTCTGTCTGTCTGACCACTGTTGTGCAGTCGAAAAAAAAAGAAACAGGTTGAGGAGCCTGAAGTTAAATCACACTGGACATGATCCTCAAGAGCCCGTGTTTAAGTCGTACAACCATCAACCACATCGATCGACTAACTGTACATGTTATGAGTGAACAAGAAAGTACTTCTTGAAAAAAAACATTGCCAATGATCATATTACAGGTAGAAATTATAATGCAATAGCCAGGATTTTAAGGTTTTGTCTAGACAGTAAACCCATGAGACTCACTGCTCAACGACCTTTCCGAGTGTTAGCCATTTATGGCCACATTTTAACCAATAACCATCTCCCTAGAGTTTTTGGAAACTAAGGGTTACCATCTTGGCAGTAACATATTGTAAGCTTAGTCATTAGAGGAAAAAGCCTAACGCTAACTGTATTCTAAAAGGGTACCACTTTACAATAAGACAAATAGTTTGTAATTCATTTATTAATTAGGTTGTGAACACTTTATAAATCATTAATAAGCTTTTATAAGACATGGGATAAACAGGGCAACTGTGACCGGTTGCTTGCCAAATAGTGAGCCCACATGTATCTGTCCTGCTAAGCCTTATATTGGCTACTTAGATTACCTCATCTTCTTCATCAGCCAGCATCCTTGGTATCTGTTGTTCACCGAGTTGATTCTCCCCCCATCCATCTTGATGTTTCTTGGCATCTCTTATGACCATTTATGAATGAGTTTCTACCATTTATAATTGGTAAAAGGGAGCCTTATTGTAAAGTGTGAAACACATCACCATTTATTAATGACTTTCCTAATGTATGTTCTGAGTTGGATGTGCAAATGTATGCCGATGATGCGGTCATCTTTGTACATGGGAAAAAGACTGAAATAATGACATCTTGTGCTGAACCACATTTGCTTACAGTTCAACGTAAATATAAACAGTATCCATGATGTTCTGTAAACCAGTCAGTCAGTAAACGACTAGTCAAAATCGAAGGATCCAACGTATTTTTTAACGGAGCAGAAATAGTAACTAGTCTCCCACTTCAAGTATCTTGGAGTCATATTGGACTCGAACTTGACTTTTAAGAAACAGATCAAGATAGTATC
>NW_011370764.1:0-1995 GCF_000735185.1 Notothenia coriiceps
GTCATGAGGAGAAGATGATGGAGGAACCCGGAGCGTTTTGACTTCACTCGTTCTCCCAGCTGACCAGAAGTAAAGTGTCTCTTTGAGTCGACCTCAACCTTTAAAACAATATTTAAATCAATCAATCTGACCTCTTAAAGTATTACGATACAGTTTGGAATTATTGTTTCGATTTAGTTTGGGAACAACACATGTGTCCTTGTCCAAAAACAAATCAGAAACATTGTTTATGCTCTCAAAGCACACTGAGGACCACATTTGTTAGCACTCAATTTCAGTGTATGAGGGTCAAAAGCATGAATCGAGGTAATCCAATGTAATCAGAAAATCACAAGGATTGACAAAGCCAAATAACTCACAAGTCATGACCGACAAACAATTGAGAAACTGTCAGAGTTTTGACGAAAGAACATCATTCCCCCAGCTGACCTGAAGTCAAAATATAATACCAATCGCACTTGTTAAAGTCTTACGAAACAGCTTGGATTCATTCTCTGGGTGTAGTTTGGGAACAACACGTGTGAGTTTGTCCAAAAGCAAATCAGAAACATTGTTAATACCGCTGTAAAGCACAGTGTGAGTGTATCATGAATCAAGGGAATGTAAACAGAAGATCACCAGGAATGACAAAGCCAAAACTGTACTTAAGTTTATATTTTTGTGTTGCTTGGGACCTTTTTCTATGTTTTCATTTTGCATTTAAACAACAATTAGTAACGCATTCCAGACATATTTATTGTCTCAAATGTTCTGTATGTACAATTTCCCACAATGTACAAGTGATACTTTTCCATCTGAATAACGGAGCGCCTTCATAAGCTTGTTTTGTACATCTGTCTATGTTAGAATGAACCAGTCCTTTCATTCCTTTGATATATGTTTTTGTATTATTTTGACAAAGCGATATGACATAACGTCATTTGTACAAGCGCATTATCACTACTATTTATAATGAAATAAAAATTCTGAAAATAGCCGCATGTGTTTTTATTCCTTTCAGTTCCTCCGATGGCCATTACTAACTAAATAGAGTCTTTGTGTTTATTTTTGAGAAACACAAAGTGATTGACTCTTCAGCAGAATACACTCGGAGACAAGTGTGTACTTTTCATGTGAACCCTGCAACCAAAATAGGCCAAATAGGGATCACCAGACTTTGGATTGGACATTGAACACAACAGGCTTTCTCACAGACGCCCGAACATCTGCATTGGTGTGTATTAATACCCCCTCTGCACCCCCGCTACTGTAACAAACTGACTTTTGTTTAACAACCTCTCCAATGAGAACAAGCCTTAAAGCGATTTGGACAAACAGTCTCTCCAAAAAACCTCCGCAACCCATCCACCATCCACACACACAGGGCCCACTCTGTGTGTGTGTGTTTGTGCACCACATGCATTCATACATTATGTTCATGTTCACATATAGTGTTGTTTCTGTGTGTGTGTGTGTGTGTGTGTGTGTGTGTGTGTGTGTGTGTGTGTGTGTTTGTGTGTTCATGCAGCCTGAGGGGTATTAAGCCTAATTATAACATTCTTCTGATTAATCGTGTCTGCAGCGGGGACCACACACTCTATAAATAAAGTCTAAGTCAATAACAACGTGCAGGATCACTCATAGTCTTGTCAGCTCAGTTTGCCAAGCTTGAATAATTCAGCCAATGAGGAGACACCTATACACACACACACACACACACACACACACACACACACACACACACACACACACACACGCACGCACACTCTGGAAAAGTACAAGCGTTCTAATCACCTGTGGTGTGCACAAAGACTCCTGCTGATACACACGCTTTGGCGTGCAGATGTGAACACGCTTCAACCAAACACACACACACACACACACACACACACACACACACACACACACACACACACACACACACACACACACACACACACACACACTCACACACACACACACACACACACACACACACACACACACACACTCACGCACACTCTGGAAAAGTACAAG
>NW_011370765.1:0-3050 GCF_000735185.1 Notothenia coriiceps
ATGCATACTAATGTGATTGAAACAGCATCCTTACTACTACTCCTATTAACTCCAAAAACGGCTCTTGCAAAGGAACGGAGCCATGAGATCCGGCTCCCTTCAAAAAGCCATAATTCCCATCACTACGCGGCCGCCTCGTTAATATAAAATACATAACAATCCAGTACCATGCTGTCATGAGCGTACGGTGCTGTTACGTGTACGCAAATTGACTTGCTTGATGTGATGTGAACAAGCCTTTTGGGGGGCGTGGTTAAAGTTGTGCATGCTCTATGAGCGCACATACGGGTACTTCTCAGGCATGACGGGTAATCTGTGACGTTTCGCTCTCTCAAAAGTTGGGCCATTTTGTCTTCATGCGCCAATGAGCAACTCTCATAGGAATTAATGAGGCCCCGCCTCCCACGCTGTATCCAGTTCTTATTATACATCCATGCTCTTTCCCCATGTAAGTCAATTGGAAATAGTGTTTCTGGGCCTGGCAACCAAACGGAAGTGTAGTACCGCCGTTTGGCCAGCACGAATATTTTCATCTGAGTCCGGCGCACTTCCTGGGGGCTTGGTCTGAAGGGACTGCCGATGTCCGCACCGCTGTGCGCGAGACGTGGAAGGGAGGGTGGGTAGAGAGAGCAGCGGAACTTCACAGTCTAATCTCCTGACCTGATATTTTTATTTTTTATTCAATCAATATATGTTTGGAAAGTGTGCACAAACAGCAGTAGATAGATACATATATACATTTATAAAAAAAAAAATTAAAAAAAAAGAATCACTGCATAAAAAGGGCACTTTCTCTGGAGGAAGAAAAAGGGCAGGGGCTCAAACCCACTGTTAGCTGTACAATTTACCACATATGGTGTTCTTAGTTTCCATACCTCCTGTGTTTTAAGAGTGATTTATCAAGTCTTGGCAAACAGCATAAAACACGATTAAACATGATAGTAGGAAAACCATGCTCGTATCTACAACCTATAGAAATGCAAATCGGCGTCAGTTTAGACGTAATTCTGTCCTCCTGCTTACCGCATCATTTATGAGAAAGCATTTCATAACATTAACACAACATATTCAAGGTGGTTTTAAATAACATATCCGTATTTATTTATTTCTCCAAGTTATGTTTTTGTGTGCAATGAGGAGTCTCAAACAGGCGTTTGTTAAATCATTTTAAGATTGGCTTTAATCAATGTTTGAAAATGAATTCTATATGATAAATGAGAGGTACCATTCTATTTATGGTATTATTTCCACATATTTCTCTCCATTCTTCCTTCTGCCAACGCTGTCCCGTTGTTGTGCTTAGTGCGTACCCATGGGTTAGAGTTTGCGTGGAGGACCGCACATTTTCCCGTCAAGCTAGTATTTTATAAATCGCAAACATTGCGTAGAAACTGGCGTACGCCATTTTTTTGAGCGTGTATATCCCTTTATAAATGAGGCCCCCGGGCTGTTCCCAGGACAAAGGTTTATTTATACAGTCGGGACAGAGGGAGATTCTTAAGATATAAAGGTCTACACTTTATTGTCAACAAGAAAATGATCTAAGAACATTTCACCAATCTTGCCTCTCCTCAAACCCTACACCTTTGTGTTAGGAGGATTTTGATGGAATCAGAATCAGAATTCCTTTATTTGTCCCACAAAGGGGACATAATATACGTTGTGACAGCAAAGTATAGAGATAGACGAAGAAAATAGAACACTTAATATAAAGACGCACCTTGGCTGTCAGTCGTTCATTAAATCGCTGAAAGTCTGTAGATATAGGCCTAGCTGTAGAATTATCTTCAGTTTTAGTCGTCAACAGTCAGTGGTGGAAGAAGTATTCAAATTGAATTGATTTATTTAAAACAAGGGACAGTGTACATTAATCAACATATTAAAAACATGTAAAAGTACTCAAATTAGCCAAAAGGCTAGTTTTCATCGATAGTCCCTGTGCCAGATGGTGATAGACATCCTAAAAGCAATAATAAAAATTGATTCAAATGATTAACTTGAGTATAAGTACTATAATACAAGACTGTAAAAATAATCTATTTCAAGTAAAAGTACTGCAAATGTAAGTACCGTTGAAAAAATGAACTTAAAGTATATGGGGGGAAAGTACTAATTGCAGAAGAAGAAAAAAAAAATGTAAACATTTTTTAATATTTTTTAAGTAAAAACAGCAGATTTTCCCATTTGAGAAGCAAGACTGTCAAATATTTTTGAACAAAAAACTAATTAGTTTTCTGTGAACCCACTGGTGGTTTAAGTACAGGTACCTCAAATGTCACTTTGCACCCCTGCCCAGTGCAGCCTGCCCTGTCCTTATTATAAATCCATGGTCCTGAGGTGAGGACAGGAAGGACCAGTAAGTGCAAACAAGCATCTCTGGTTTTCGACGAGTGACGACGAGCGGACGAACAACCCGGAAGTGGAAGTGAAGTCGGAGACGCGTGACAGAAAGCTCAGAGAGAATCGGAAAACTCGGATACATACAGAAACGGTAGCATTGGACTGTTATTTTTTGGCGGATTTGCATAAACTGTACATTGAGTGTTTCATCATGTCAACCAGCTCAGATGGTAGCCAAAGAGACGATATGGAATGGATGATATCCAAAGCTGCGAGGAAGAAAAGATCTTTGAAAGAAAGAGATAGTTCAGAAAGAGCTAGAAGGTGGTCGGATTGGTCGGGTGAAGCCGACAAGGCTAATCAAAGCAAAAAATCAGTCAAAGTGTCAGCCAAGCAATGTTGGATAAAGAACTAGAACACGAGTGGAAAGTTGTAATAGAATTCAATCAGGATGGTGGGCATTACCACCCGATTAAACTTACCAAAGCAATTGAAAAAGAGATTGGAAAAATTAAATTTGCTAAATTCATGAACAACAAGCGGGTTTTGATACATGCCAATAACAAACAGCAGCAGGAAAAGATTCTGGGAATGAACTCACTGAATGGGGAGAAAATGAAGGCGCATGTACCAGGAGCAATGGCAAAACTGAGAGGAGTAATTTCAGGAGTACCATTGGACATGTCAGTGGAAGATATTAAAAGTGAATT
>NW_011370766.1:0-1358 GCF_000735185.1 Notothenia coriiceps
GACCACACGGTAGAGATGACCCCTCCTGTAGCTCCAGGTTTGAACTAGTTCAGAGTGTAATAATCAACATTCTTCAATAGATAGACTAAACAGCTGAGGACACTGAATCACAGTTGTTGTCTCTTATGGCTCGGGGTCATCTACACCTGAGAAGGATGTGTTCCAGGTGTCCCACAACAATAACATCTCTGACCGAGAGCTGCCCGGTCACAAACTGGTCACAACAACAACTTGCTATGGCAGCCCTTCCTTAAGGGAGAAAACTCCAGGCTGGGCATCTGCATCAGAGAAAGGTAAACATTCAGGGCGAAATTATTCCCTGACAACGCTTAGTTCTTGTGTCATTAGCAGAGGCTGGAAGTAGTGGAGTACAAAAACTTCGTTGCTGTACTTAAATACATTTGTTTTAGTTTATTTACTTTTGCCATCTCTGGTCATTAGCCTATACTCAGTACTGCATAGTTCCAAATCTGCATTTGGTCACGAATGCTTTGAACAAACAGACGTGTGCCATCTGCGCTTTCTCTCAGGAGTCTCTTGGAGCTGAAGCTGGGCTTGTTTTCCGTCTCTGTTTTATTTATCCATTTATTTAACAGGGACAGTGCACATTAATCAAGTTATATTCATCTGTAGTCCCTGGACAGCTAATCCTAAAACACATTTCATTTTAAACAAGTAAATACAATCAGATTAAAACATGCAACATACACGACTGGAATACACAAATAAAAAGAGAGAACAATAAAAGAAAACAAAGAAAACAGAACATGTTAAAACAGGCAGTGGGTTGGAAGGAGCAGGAGACTGTGTCAGTGTTTCAGAGATGATTCCCCACTAACCAGCTTTGAGTTGGGATTTCAATTAAGCTCAAGTTCTTTCAGGAAGACTGGGTGTATATTCACTCTGCAATCCAAAGACCTCATCACACCTCCTCTTCATCCACCTGCTCATAGAATCCAGATCTTCATCATCATCACCAGTGGCTGCATTTCCCCCTTTAGATACACCATTTCAGGATCGGGGTCTAATCGCCAAAGACTTAACATTTATCGTACGGCATGCGTCAATAAATGTTCTTCAAACAAAATGAAGTCTCTCCTGGTTGAAATAAACTAAACGTGGTCTCTGATTGGAGGTGGGATTGAGTTCCATTGCTGAGCTGCTTTAACAGAATGTGTTTGTTGCAGGGAGGAAGAGGCCGTCTGTATCCTCGGCAGCTCGACTGTACCCAGGGGAGTGATGGCCAGAAGCAGCAGCTCACCTCGTTACCTCCTGAAAAATGGTGTCAGTCGTCACATGAAATAAATTCAGTGTGACTTTCATCGTGTTCTGAGGAGCTGGGAGAAGTTGTTTTGGCT
>NW_011370767.1:0-5667 GCF_000735185.1 Notothenia coriiceps
CTGTAGTTCCTTTATAGCCCAACATTAGCCTCCTTTAGCTTAGAGGTGGTGACGTGAAGTCATGTGACCGTGCTGTAGTTCCTTTATAGCCCAACATTAGCCACCTTTAGCTTAGCGGTGGTGACGTGAAGTCATGTGACCGTGCTGTCGTTCCTTTATAGCCCAACATTAGCCGCATTTAGCTTAGCGGAGGTGAAGTGAAGTCATGTGATCGTGCTGTAGTTCCTTTATAGCCCAACATTAGCCTCCTTTAGCTTAGCGGTGGTGACGTGAAGTCATGTGACCGTGCTGTAGTTCCTTTATAGCCCAACATTAGTCACCTTTAGCTTAGCGGTGGTGACGTGAAGTCATGTGACCGTGCTGTAGTTCCTTTATAGCCCAACATTAGTCACCTTTAGCTTAGCGGTGTTTATAGCCCAACATTAGTCACCTTTAGCTTAGCGGTGGTGACGTGAAGTCATGTGACCGTGCTGTAGTTCCTTTATAGCCCAACATTAGCCACCTTTAGCTTAGCGGTGGTGACGTGAAGTCATGTGACCGTGCTGTAGTTCCTTTATAGCCCAACATTAGCCACCTTTAGCTTAGCGGTGGTGACGTGAAGTCATGTGACCGTGCTGTAGTTCCTTTATAGACCAACATTAGCCACCTTTAGCTTAGCGGTGGAGACGTGAAGTCATGTGACCGTGCAGTAGTTCCTTTATAGACCAACATTAGCCACCTTTAGCTTAGCGGTGGAGACGTGAAGTCATGTGACCGTGCTGTAGTTCCTTTATAGCCCAACATTAGCTTTTTATGTTTCTTTTAATGCTTCTGTTAAATTATTAAAGAGCCAGGTCATTTGGTGTTAATAATCTTCCTGTATTACTACCTCCACCTCTGTTTATTTGTAAACAGGATTACAGAAACTTCCGGACAGTTTAACTTGGTGGTAGGGTGTATCACAGGCCAACACAAAACACATTTAATTTTTAGAGCGTCTGATTTATTATTCGTCCTTTTTCTGTAAATAAACAGAACATTTGGAACATTTCTGCACTGATGAACCGTCAACATGTAAAACAAGAGGGGTTGCTCACAGAAAACAGAAGGAGGTTTTAAAGACCTTTCCTTCTTATCTTCACACACACATGCCCACTGTTTAACTTCCCATTCACACTCTGTAAATGTTGTTTGTTATTAAGCCCTTTCTGGTGTTATTGTGTGCTTTGGATTAATGGTGCGTTCTGGTTCCTTTATTCTCTTAAAAAGGACAAAAGACAGGTTTTTTTTGTTTGTGTCCAAAGCTCATTTCAGCCTAATTCATTCATTAATGAAGCCCTGCTTTAAAAGAACATTGTGTTGAACGCTTCATTATTTTCATGCACGGGTTTATAATGGAGGGATTTTACTTTTCTGAATCTGAACTACAAGACAGGAAAAAAAAGTAAAACATACAACAAAGCTCATTTAACACACACTTGTAATATGTAATTAATAGTGATATGGGTGTAGGGGCTTAAAAGTTTCTAGAGCCACTTCAAACATACGAGGAGTGATTTCCACGTACAAATAATCCAGAGCAATAATCCATTTGTTAAAATGAATCCATTTGTTTTCCATTTCACCATACATCCCACCTTCTAAAACCAACTCCTTCCACATAAACGGACATAATATAGAAAATAGGAGACCAAGGGTTGTCAAAAAATATATTCGGGGGCGTAAACAAATAAAGTTGAGTAGATAAATATTCAACAAATAATATCTGTAGGCCATGTATACTAATAAAATAAGACATGTTAAACAATTAAAATAAAAACAAAACGTATATCATAAACTCAGTTAAATGGCTCCTACAATGGGTATAATGTAGTAAGTAGCAATCAATTCGTTTTCCAAAATATTTATATGTGTATAAATGAGACTAACACATGCATCACTTCTGGGCGAAATCACGGCCCCGCCCACTTTTGGGGTTAAAACATTCGCAGATTCTAATGTTTTCACTTAAAAAAATTAAGAAAACCACGCTTTTTTTAACCACCGTTCAAATGGCAGCGAATGTTTTCCTCCAAAAGTAGGCGGGGCCGTAATTTTGCCAGGAAGTGATGCCTCTCATCTCTGCCCATTTCAGGGTTGTTTATTATTTTCTAGTTTTCATTATGAAATATATGAAAATTAGTATGAAGGCATTGGGTTTATGAAGCTTAATCAAAACTTGAAATACTTTTCTGTATATTATTTCAAATGTGTTCTTTCCATGCTTTCCAGTGTATTTGTGGCGAGGATTTCCTTTGTTTGAGTAATCCTAGTTGCACTCACATCTGCACACTTATGTAAATATATTTAACATGTTCATTCAAATGCTCAACGTTTTACTGTTTCAGCAGTTACTTTATTTTGAATATATATATTTTTGTATTATTATTTACATTTGTATTGAATTTTACCTTAATTTTCACTAATGTTCACTCTGACCCTGTTGCTGCTATAAACGCCTGCATTTCCCCACAGGGATAAAAAGAGTTCCATCTTATCTTATTTTATCCACCACTGCAGAAAATCATCAGCTCACACAAACAACCAAATATTTGTAACCTAGCGATCGTTCCTCTTAGTAATTTCCTCTTTCCTCTCTGCAGGAATCTCAATGCCGATCCCCGTTCTTGGCCTCCGAGATCACTCCAAGGTCTTCAAAGATGGCAGCTGCTTTCTGACGGACAACAACTTTGTGCTGGTCGGTTCCTTCGTGGCCTTCTTCGTGCCGCTCACCATCATGGTGGTCACCTACTTCCTCACCATCAGGGCTCTTCAGAACGAGGCCACGCTTTGCCTGGATCAGCTGGTGCCTCGTCCCAAATGGAGCACGACGTTCACTCTGAGTTTCCTCCCGCAGAACTCAATGTCCTCAGAGAAACTCTTCCGGCGTTCGTTGAGTCGAGAAGCCGGCGGCAGAGGAAGTATTTCAGGTTCTGTGTTTGGACGCCGAACCATGCAGTCAATCAGCAACGAGCAAAAGGCGTCCAAAGTTCTTGGAGTGGTGTTTTTCCTCTTCGTGGTCATGTGGTGCCCGTTCTTCATCACCAACGTTCTGGTGGTGGTTTGCGATCCTGAGGTTTGCGACCCAGCGTTGATGGGAAATCTGCTGAACGTTTTTGTTTGGGTTGGATATCTGTCGTCCGCTGTCAACCCGCTGGTCTACACATTGTTCAACAAAACGTACCGGGCGGCGTTTCAGAGATATGTTCGCTGCCGGTATCGGGCGGGCAAGAACAAACCGCTGCAGCTGATTCTCGTGAACACAATCCCACCGATGGCTTTCAGTTCAAGTCAGCTGGGAGACAAGTTTAGGAACGGATTGGCGAACTGTAGCAGCGAAATGAAGGATTTTTCTTTGTGTAAATCGGACAAAAGCCACGGAGGCAAAGACGAAAGCTGCGTGTGATTAAAACCGTTGGACAAAAGTCAAGGACGAAAGCTTTTGTCCGATTAAAACCAACGGACAAAAGTCACAGAGTCAAGGACGAAATCTGCGTGTGATTAAAACCCTTATTTCCAGAAAGTCTTCAGGCGTTTGTTGAGTCGAGAAACCGGCGCAGAGGAAGTATTTCCGGTTCGATGTTCGGACGCCGAACCATGCAGATAATCAGCAACGAGCAGAAAGTGTCCAAAGTCCTCGGGGTGGTGTTTTTCCTCTTCGTGGTCATGTGGTGCCCATTCTTCATCACAAACGTTCGGTTGGTGGTGTGCGTTCCTGAGTTTTGCGACTCAGCACTGATGGGACGGTTGCTGAATTTTTTCGTGTGGGTTGGATATCTTTCATCCGCGGTCAACCTGCTGGTCTACACCAAATAAGGTGTCTCTAGGAACAGATTGGCGCACTGTAGTGGAGAAATTAAAGATTTTTCGGTGTGTAAATCGGACAAAAATCCCGGAGGCAAGGACGAAAGCTGCTTGTGATAAAAACCGTTGGACAAAAGTCAAGGACGAAAACTTTTGTCCGATTAAAACCGTGGGACAAAAATCAGAGAAGAAAGCTGCGTGTGATTAAAACACTCGTTCATGGTGTATTTTAACGGATTATTAAATCTTGAACTCTGGTCACATCGTGGATTGTGGAAAGTGCCAAAGACAAAGTGCCTCCAGGTCAGGATTTTAGAAAACACTAGAGGTTATGAGATGAAGTTGGGAAACTAGAATAAAACATTTGCATTTCAGTGAATTCTGGATCAGCTGAATCCAGTTTTAAACGTCCTTATTATGACATTTTGATAAACCAAAAGAAAGTGCTTGTTCAATGGATTAAAATCTCTAAAAGTGTTTAAGAGTTTTAGAGCCTCCTCTATACTAGGGAAATTAGTCTTGGAAAAACATATCATTTCACTTTTTAAAGAGCTAATCAATAGAGTCTGAATGAGATGGACGGGCAGTGGTATAAAAGATATGAAACACTCTTTGACAAAGACAAAAAGGTGACAGAAATTATCCATTTTATAATAATCTCTTTGGACGAATTGGTAAAAACTATTATGAGGTTTTTTTCCGTGGATGTTTGCACCAGTCAGGTTGCCTCTACCTCCCATCATATATATATATATACATTTCTTGTGTGGATAAACTGGGATTATCCTGGATTTCCTGCAACTTTATCCAATGTTAGAGACTAAGGATGACACCGGGACTCTGCAGAGGTCAAAACAAGCGAGAAGGAAAGAGGGTTAAATATTACGTCTGAAAAAATATATTTACCAGAGACAATCTAAATAAATCTATATTTGTACTTGTGCAGATTTATGTGAATAAATGTTAACGATTGTTGAAGTTTTGTTATTTACAAGTGAAGGGAGATTGTTAAATTAAATTATATTGGTAGGAAATTAAGAGGATTTAACTGCAGATGTTTTTATTGTAAAAGTCACACTTTTCCATTGTGTTCATCTTACACTCCCCATAAACACACTCATGGCTTTTGATTCCAGAGACGTTGAGGTTTTTCGTCAGTTTTTTCTCGTTGTAAATTGGTTTGAATGTCGTTTTGAAATGTGGACAAAAGGTGGATTAATGAATGAAGGGATCCATGGATGTATTAGCAATGTTCGTCAGATTAAAAGTGTTTAACTTGGACCAGAAAGCAGCAGTGTTTTAGATTAAACGCTAAATATAATTGAGATTCTGTATGACTGCAAACAAAGCCTAAATGGTTGCAATTGACAAACACTGACTTAAAACCGTAGACTGTTTTTTTCTTGATTACTCTTCAACGTTGGTCTTTAAATTGTAGTGGAGGAACTTTAAATTATTGTTGGAACCGCTAATTGTCCTATTTTATATAGATATCCTGATATAATATATATAATTAACACTTCCAACATCATCAGGACAACGACACACCAAACAAGCTCATATTTGATCCACTTTGAAAAATATGGTATATATATATATATATATATTAATATATAATATATACATCTTCAAATACTGTCTATCTCTATCCATTTGGAGAAAAAGTAAAATTCAGACTTTTTTTTAAATTGTGAGAAAAAAGTCAAAAATCATGATTCTGAGGAAAAATGTCAAAATTCTGATCAAAAGTAAAACAAATTTCTGATTTCTGAGAAAAAAGTCTAGATATTTACCTTTTTTTAATTTCTGAACATTTCTGATCAAAAGTAAAAAAAAACCGAGTTC
>NW_011370768.1:0-1986 GCF_000735185.1 Notothenia coriiceps
TTGTTTTATTTGTATTGTTTATAAAGGTGTTTCTCAATGTCAAGGAAGGATGCTCCAAAGCCACTATTTCAAGGATGCTACGTCATCGAGTGCCACCGAAGGACTGTTCCAATGTATGGGCTCCTTGGAATTCTACCGAGCCCGGCGTCCTTTGTAGCGAGAAATTTCGAGGCTGCACATGTGTATCCTCCGCGGTCTTAAAATCCCCACAATGCTTTGCGCACGGACCAATTTCCAAATCTTTGGCGGGAAATCGTGCTCCATTTAAGGCGGGGCCTCGCATATGACGCACACCTGCACGCCTGTTTCACCATTCTTCGTTTTCCGAGGCTAGGAAGGATTCTTGCCTCACTTCTGAAGGAAGACATGTCTTACCAAGGAAGCGTCCTCGACATTGAAAAACACCCTCTGTCTGAAACCAGAGCCCAATCTGCTCTGATTGGTTAGATGGCCGGCTCTGTTGTGATTGGTCAACCGCTTAGAGATGTCCCGCCCCTTAGCCGTGCAATTGAAGCGCACGTGTTACACAATGATGTCCCTTTGTTTCGGAAGTCTATTGGAGGCGTATCAGGCTTGGGGAGAGTGGTTAGAAAGCTATATAACACACTACAGGGAAAACCCAAGGCTTCACATCTCAACCTGCTCCACAGAAAGCACCACAGCACTGAGGGATGAGGATCTTCAACAAACACTAAGTTTGCTCAGCTTTACAAATATGAACCAGGCTGTGTGAGAAAATAATGAATTTCTGTACCCTTGATGAATAAAAGAAGATCTTATTATTAGAACAGAAACAAAACAAAAGATATAATCAAGCTCAGATCTGAAAAGACATCCAAGTGTTTCCCAACACAGCCTTGTCATATTATTTGAATGTAATCCCGTTAAATATTAAAAGTTCTGTGTGTAGTCATTTGTGTTCCTCGAAGTCAAGAGCACATTTCTTATAAGCTCATGTTCCCCGTCGCAGAGCCGATGTTGGAACGTGTCTCTGCTCTCTGGTGTGCGTCGCTGCGGTTATTTTCTGCTCGTCTTTACTCAAGAACACAGACATGTTGGGAGGGATTTCTCCCCTCAGCCTTTCACTCTTTCCACCATCTGTCCCTGTGAGGAGTTATGAAAGCACATCATGTGAAGTCCTCTCCAATTTCTATACTTAAAAATGAACAGAAAAAACATCTGAATGCTTTTTCACATAATAACTTGCACTTGGCTGAAGGTTAATTTCTTAACAGTAAACCTTCAGGAAAACAGTATAACACTAACTGAGAAACTCACTATAGGTCCACATGACCATCACCTTGGGCTACATCAAACTGTTTGCGTCAAATAGTTGTTTATATTTCTCTAACTGTGGTCATAAATAGTTAGCTGAACTCAACGGCATGGTTATGTTTGTTAATGAAGCTGTGGTAGTCTTCAAAAAGCAGCCCACTTAAGTTATGTTTGTGCCTCAAAGAAACTTAAACAAAACCTGTGATTGATTTAACAGCTTGGTTCAATGTTGGCCACAAACCTATGGCATACAGAACAGATGTGCACTTGTATCCACTATCAAATAAAGTCCAATTGGCAGACAACACATGTTGAAGCTCCCCTATTCCCTTTTGCATGTATTTGCAATAATTGTATTTTGGTGACGACTCAATACGGAACAGGTAATGTATCTCCAGTCAAAACGTAACATTCGACACACAGTCTTGAATGCAGCAAACGGAAGGACTTGTTTTGAATGTACGGTAATATTAAAATGCCAATCTCAGAGTTGATTTGGAATATAGGAGAACTTTTCTGCAGTGGTGTGTTTGTTTTGGAGCGGGTGTTTCCTGGCTAGAGCTGGGCGTGGGACTCCTGAACTCTCAGAGACAGATGTTAGGGCCGGGCTTGGACATCCACTCGCGCCATAATGAGAACTCCAGGGTCCAAGGCCCACACACACACACACACACACACACACACACACACACACACACACACACACACACA
>NW_011370769.1:0-2330 GCF_000735185.1 Notothenia coriiceps
AATGTTCCCACACCACGCCGCTCCTCCGCTCCCTTCACTGGCTTCCAGTAACTGCTAGAATCCACTTCAAGACAATGGTACTTGCGTACCAAGCTGCGAATGGATCTGGCCCTTGCAGGACATGGTTAATCTGTACACCCCAGCACGTGCATTCCGCTCTGCATCAGCCAAACGGCTCGCTGCACCAGCACAGCGAGGGGGACCCAAGTTCCCATCAGCAAAAACACGTCGGTTTGCAATCCTGGCACCAAAATGGTGCCCATTGAGATCAGGACAGCAGACAGCTTGCACATCTTCCGGTGAAGACTGAAAACTCATCTCTTTCGACTCCACTTCGAGCGATAGAATTACTAACAAAGAACTGCTAACAAAGCACTTATATAGTAATAAAGGACTGGCTTATCTAAAGCCAGTTGAGTAGCACTTGAAATGTTTTAGCTCTATGAAACCTGATGTACTTAGCCTATATGATTCTGTTTTCTTCAAGTTTGTATCTTGTTGGTCAAATGCACTGAGCCTATTGTAAGTCGTTTTGGATAAAAGCGTCAGCTAAATGCAATGTAATATAATGCATTTGCAGGCCTGTATTTGTATGTTGTGCTATAACTGCTGTATTTGACTCATACTGCCTGTGGCGCAGCCCTTCTTTTCACCCGTCTGAAATGCTCTGAAAGAGCTTATTCCCCACCTCCTGAAAGCCCAGTCTGCGCTGATTTGTTAGCTGGCCGGTTCTGTTGTGATTGGTCAACTGCTTAAATGTTTAGGAAATGTAACGCCTCTTAGCATGTAACGTACAATGTACACCCTCACAATAGACTTTTATCAAACAAATACAGTGAGCAGCCTCAATTTAACATAAATCCAAGACAGTGACAGGCATGATTTACTTTTAAGCTGGCCATCTTTTGCTGGGCTAATTTTAGTTGGAAGTAGGCTACTATGAAATGAAAACAGTGACTGAGTGCATTCACAGCAGGATTGATATCATCAAATAAGGTAAGCAAAAATGTAACTACGAAGTTAAGACAGAGAGTCTTAGCAGGCCCAACAGCGCCAGAGTTATTTTCAATTTAGCTAACCCAAAGGAAGATAGCCAAACTAAAGTTGATATCGGCAGAATCATTTCTGTTTAAACAGACCTCAACATTTGAACACGTTTCATCATGTTGGGACGTTGGGACAGAAAAACTTACTCCAAAGTACTCAGCAAGTTTATGGAAGTTGGTGGGTATACAGCCACACAAGTTTAAACTTGATAGCATTAGCTAGCAACTTAGCAGAGGCTAGCATTTGTTTGCAACTTAACTTCCACAACAGCTCCACACCTTAACCCCCAGTAGAAGCTACATCCTATGTTTCAAACTAAACCAATCAAAAAATAATAAAGCTTATCAACTTAGCTAATGTAGGCAATCAAGCCAACTAAAGTTGAAAGTGACCATAACTTTACAGTTTGTAATCGTAGATAGATCTCAACACAATTTCTACACAGTTTTAGGTAAAGTTGGTTGGCTGATAAGTTGTTATATTTGAGCAACTTAGCCAAGGCTATCAATGTGTTTGCAACTTAATTTCCACAACAGCTCCACCCTTAAGCCATCAGTCGTAGCTACAGTGTTTGTTTCAAGCATACCAAATAATAAAGTTTACTTACAGTTTTTTTCCCCCATCGGGTACCCGACACGATGCAGGACTCTGATCCCTGCATCATCCGCCTGTGCGCATCAAAGACGCAGACTCATTGTTCCCACTAAAGTAGTATAGGGCTAAGTGTATTAAGGAGGCAAAGTTGATGTTCAGTGTGTTGCCGGGAGCATATAAGGATTTATCCACGATGTTGAAAATGTAAAAAATGTTTTAAAAAAATGTTTTTATTTAACTTATTATTATTAATACATTTATTATAAAAAGTTATTGTTGAATGTTTTAAGGAGGTGACGCTACTCAGCCAATCAAATCAGTGCAATCAGTGAGTAATTTGAAATGGCTGCTCAAAAAAGAGAAAGGTAGACAGCGAAAAGAGAGCATTTAAAACCCTCCTGTTACATTCAGGGTCAAATTGCCCCTTTTAGAAAGTTTGAAAATCTACGAAAAATACTTTAAAGTATTTTTTTTTAATGAAACTTCTTCGACTTACCTTAATTAGTGTAATAAACAAGTAAAATGAAAATGGTTCATGTCATTCATTTGGAACCCCCCCCTACATGTCTATATCACAGAGATGGTATTCGGGTCAATCTGACCCGGCAGTGAAAGTGGATGCTAAAAGGGGTCAGACACACACACACACACACACACACACACAGTGAAAGTGGAGGCTAGAAGGGGTC
>NW_011370770.1:0-28833 GCF_000735185.1 Notothenia coriiceps
AGTGGCCGTCTGCGAGACAGCGAGACACAGCGAAACCCAGCCCGAAACACACACACACCCGCAGCCCGGCTGGGAGTTTGTGTGTGTGCCCAGGCTGAGTTCCGTGGTGTCTCGCCGACCCCACACCAGTGAGCCAGCTCACAGTGTCCCGCTCCTTGCAGCAGCGAGCCTCGCAACGTCCCGCCGAGTGTGTGTGTGAGGAACTCCACAGAATGGTCCAAACGTAACGGCTCCGCGGACCAAATGGACCAATATGCAGAGCCGTTACGTTACGTCACTATCTCCGAAATACGTCACTATACCCAAGAAGTAAACAATGGAAAAAGAGGAATCTCCAACGAGGCGTTCTGGGGCAGCATAGACAGGTCTTTTCTGTGTTAGAGTTTTACAGGGTGTACTTTGAGGGTTTGTGACTCTGCAGACCGTTTACATGCATAAAAACCTTCATAACACACAAGGGGACGGGTAATAACCGGAAAAGCATGACATGGGACCTTCAACTTGCAGTCTGATCTGAATAGTCTTTGCTTTTTTTAATGTCTTGATTTTTTTAACCAATTTGCTAAGGATGGACCACTTAAATAGCCTCATAGATTTCAGAGCTGATGTATTTATTGTGATCAGTTGCACGACATCATCCCCGAAACAGTACAATGTTCAGGAACAGTAGACAGTATGCTTGAGATAATGTTTGTCGCAGGATTCAGTTTAAGTTGGATGTTGCACTGTTGCCTTTACTAATTCAGAGAACAGTTCAAATTGGGCCAGCAGTACTCTCTGTCTCCATCCGTTCCAAAGGGTAGATTGGCAGTATCACACTCGCAAACAGACGCAATGTCTTTCTCTTTACTCTTTCCATTCATTATTTCTCTTCCTTTTCTTTCTGTTTGTGTTCCTTCCATATGTCCTTGTATTTCCAACCTTTATACTTCACTCTCTCTTCCTCCCCTCTCTGTCTCTGTGTCATTCACACTTTTTCTCTCTCTGTGTGTGTGTGTCAGTCTCTGTGCCAGACAGTAGCAGTAGGGGGTATGTCTGTTGAAGGCGAACTGATTGTGTAAACTGCCAAAGACACACACATCTATTATTAATGCCTATAAAATACCAGGGGTCTGTTCGCGATACTTGTGCAAATGCCCATACTGTAAGGGCACATAGGAGTGCACACAAAGGAGGGTAGGTGCGAAAACAAAAGCTAAATATATATATATCTGTCTGTCAGTCTCACTCGTCTTGTTTTCTCCTCAGGTGTTTTGGTGCAGCTTTTCTCAGACGCCGCCCTAGTGGAGGCTGCAGGCATGGCGGCTTGAAGCCCCCATAGCCCCGCCCCTCCGACAGAGGAAGGCTGCAGAGCTGTGTGTCATGCCCCTCCACACCCACCCTCCCGGGGGTATTGGCCTGCCCCCACCCAGCTCTTCCACCCACCACCTGACCAGACCTGGTGAGTCAACAACAAAAGATGAGGAATGATGAAAAACAGTCGAGAAGATGAGAACAGAGGGCTCTGTTCCTACTCAACTCTGCTCTATTTTACTCCCTGCTATTGTAGTCCTAACTACACATGTGAAGAGGAGCACTGTCTGTTTTGACATCTGCTAATGTTAGCATGCTCAGACACACACGCACACACACACACACACACACACACACACACACACACACACACACACACACACACACACACACACACACACACACACACACACACACACACACACACACACACACACACACACACACACGGTGAGGGCACTGAGCTTGCTGTGCCAAGTCCTCCAGTGAAATGCCACATTACTGTATGTATTAACAGCCCGCAGTCTGTAGAAACAAAGCAGCGTGGGTGGAGAGTGAAGGGGGAGATACCTGCAGGTTGTTTGTCTGCATTTCCTTCCTGTTCTGAAACATGTCAGCTTCTTTGCTTCCCTTTCCCTTCTCCTGTCCTCTCTCCCCTCCCTTATATTCATCTCTTACCCTTTCTTTCCCTCTGTTTCTGATATTATGTCCGCTTTGCTCCCCTCTTTTCCCCTCTTTCCTCCCCCATATACTCTCTCTCCACCTGTCTTATACCGGGGATATGTTCAGTCAAAAGAAAATTCAGTCGGAAGTCGGGTGGCATAGCAACAGATACGACAGCTATGTGCGTGTGTGTGTTGTGGATTGGACATTGGGAGTGGATGGATGCTGCTCTCTGAGACACTCCCTCAGCTAATGGGCAAACATGAAAGCCCCATTCTGCATCCTCTCCTCTCTTGTCGTACTTTAATATAACCTAGGCAGGACACATGCTGCGGTCCCTGCAGGGAATAAATGGCTTTACATAAAAAGAGATCATGAAAATGGGGATGTTTGTCTTCCTGTTGGAGGGGTACTATTGTTCTAGAGGTGTCTGGTTAAAACGCCCCCAAGAAGCGCTGTGTAACACCGGAGACAGTAAATAACAGGGCAACACTATCCGTCAGACCCTCCACACACCCACACAGTACCTCCAAGTCGATACACCCCTCCCTCTGGGCCGCTGGGTCTCCCTCCATGTTTATCCCAACACCTCTTCTACCTTTTCTTCAGCCTTCCATCGATCTCTGCATGACACTCAGTTCAATAAAACACAACAATGTGTTCCGGCTAAGACTCCCTTTCTCATTTCATAACGTTTTATCAACATACATTTTATATTAACAGTATTTCCAAAGCCTTTAAGGAAGAAGAATCTGAAATACTCTATTTTCTGTCTCTCTCTTCCATGCAATTACATTCTTGGCATGAATGTGAAACCATATGGCCAGAAGAACAGTCTCGCTCACTTAGTCCAATTCAATTTTCCTTTTTGACACATAATATGCATAATCAATACAGCCATGTCTTTCATAACAGGTGTTTTTGATTCGCTTCTCCACTCTTCTTTTCCACTCAGTTAGTCTGTGTATGTTTTTACCAAGCTTTTATTTCTGCTTTTACTCTTCAAGGTCTTCACACACTGTCATAAACACACACTGAGTGCCTGTAAAGGCCCGAACACACCGGGCCGATTTCGGCTGTCGATAGATGTCTGGCTGTCGATGAGTGTCCTGTTGCCCTACTCAGATTGGTGTGTCCCGCACCGTTGTGTCTTTTCGGCCGTCAACATGTTGAATCGGGAGGTTGTCTGCAAAAGCCCGTCGGCCAAATAAATCACTCTGATTGGCTGTTCAGCTTAGCGAATCAGTGCATGAGAAGCGAAACGGAAGTGAAAAAGGAACACACAGAATTTTTTCATTTTCCAGTACCGCACTAAACATGTTTTCAATTATAATTCGTTATTTGAAACAGTCTGTGATGGACGAGAGGGGAAAATGGAACGCACGCTATTTGTTGTTTGTATATATATCACAGAGTCTGTCTTCCAGTTGCCTCTTTTGAATTAAGAATACACACTACCGCCGCCTGCTGGTAAGGAGAGTTATTGCCACTGACGCATGCGCAATGCTACGTGCTACTTGGCCGTCGGCTGAAGTCTTTGTGGTGTGTTCCAGTGCGACTTTTTGGCCAAGACGCAGGAGACGTGAGGCGACACAACAATCGGGTCCGTCGGGACGTGTTCTTTGGTGTTCTTTGTCAGATTCATTAAGAACAGAGAAAATACAAGAGTTCAAATCATCAAGGATGCCTCTGAGGAAGTTCTTTTAGAACAGGAATGTGTTTCAATTCAGTATTTGGATAATATATTTCAAACTTTTGAAGTGTTTCAAAGTCAGAGGTGTGCTTTCCTCAGTGGCACTAAAGTAAAACGATTTCCGTGTGAAAGAAACAAATCAACTAGAAAGATAGAAGAAGTAGAAGTATTCTTCAGGGTCAGCATGGTGTGGGCCATATTTCAGCTAATGGCCATATAACTATGATGAAATGTGGCAACCTGCATGAGACAGAAAGGGATTTTTAATTTCTCTTGCAGGATGCTTTATGGGTGTTCAAATCCAATTTTAAAATGTTGTTGCTCCAGGTAAAAAATGTTGTGTCAAATGATCAATACATGATTTTCCATCTCAGATTATCGCGTTGTTCTGTTGTCACTAAAATCAAATCTATTCGTCTTGGGGTTTATAGTGGAAAGATGGTTTCATAATCAAGACGATGTGCATGGCATTAAGACAAGATCTCATTAAAAAGAGGTTTTTTTTTTCATTCACACATATTCCAGAAATATTCAAGCTTGCAAGGGTATGAAACTGGCACCCAAAAATCCCTGAACGTTGTCAGGTCTTAGAGCTTAAAAGTGACATAACGCCACAAGAAAGACAATAAGTGCTTTTAAAAGAAAGCGCAAAGAAGAAAGTGGGAATGCAAAATGTGAGTGACAGAAAGATTAAGAGAGATGAAGCGAGGAAAAGATGGAAACAGTGGGGAGTCGAGAGGAGGAGAGACGTGAGATGAAAAGGGCGTAGTGAAAAAAGAGAAGACAGTGGAGAAGAAGAAAGGCAGAAGGAGGAGAGGTGAGAGAGAAGAACAGGAAGGTCTACGAGAGACACGGAGACCATATGGTACCTTAAGGCCTTCAAGATCTCATCTGACGCCACACACACGGCATGATCTCACTCCTATTCACACATAAACACACTGCAGCTTATCTGGTCGCACTGCGTGTGTGTTTATGCACCTGCTGCAGTCCCAAACAGAGCCGGAGATTAACTGACCACATAATCAAAAGAGTGGCGGAGAAAGTGTGAGGATGTGGCTTTGAATAGACGGCTAATACACAGACTGAGGAGAAAACATTTGGTTTGGAATGGAGCCATGATACAGTGACTTGGGTTGCAGCCTTATACTTGGGAATAAAGGTGTAGTCAGGGTTGGGAGGGTTACTTTAAAAATGTAATAATAATAATAATAATAATAATAATAATAATAATGGGTTTAATTTATAAAGCACTTCATATTTGATTTCAAATCCCGAAGTGCTACAAGCAGTGAGCATGAACAGTATAAATAAACATTGCACAACACAATAGAATTAATAAAAAGCAATAAAAACCAAACAATAGAAATAAAATAAAATAAAAGGGTGGTAAAAAGGTCTAGGCAAAGGCTCTATTGAAAAGATGGGTTTTGAGGCCTTTTTTAAAAGCCTCCACGGTCTGTGGTGCTCTCATGTGGTCAGGGAGAGCGCTCCACAGTCTGGGAGCAGCCGAGCAGAAGGCCCGGTCCCCCATAGTACGGAGCTTAGTCCTGGGGGGTTTGAGGAGGTTGGAGTTGCTGGAGCGGGTGGTCCGCAAGGAGGTATGGGGGATGAGGAGTTCTTTTGAGGCAGGGAGGGGCAGTTCCATGGACACACTTGTGGGTGAGGACGGAGACCTTGAATTTGATCCTCAGTTCCACGGGGAGCCAGTGTAGTGCAGTGTAATCTGTTACAATAACTAGTTACATGTCAAAGAAATGGAATCAGTAACCTAATCTGAATATCAAAATATTAAAATAATGGAACCTATTTACTTCCAGTTACTTTTGGATTACCTCAATATCAAATGCAATGCAAATAAAAACGAGAAAATAAAAAACAATAAGATGTTTTTTACTTAAGTGTTTGTAACAATGAAACCTTAGGAAAGAAGAAACGAAGATTCTTCATATCAAAATGGAGTAACAGTATTAGTTTACAAATGCTGTTTGAGCTGAATCAAAAGCAAACTATAATTGTGTTTAATAAATCAGATCCCCACCTACTGCATTAAAACATAAATGTATTTAAAATAAAGATGAATTAAAATAGCATAAATAAAAACCATAAGGAACATTCTTTCAGTACGCCTACCTATAATATATCGATCTTTATCTAAAAATGTTTTGTATGTTCTAGTAATCTCTATTTTCTTTTTATATGTAACATACATTAATGTGGTTCGTTTGAATTTTTTTTTTAATTATACAGTTACCTTTTTTAAAATCTTGTTTAATGTAATCCGTCACTCCCTAAGCCTTCTGTGTAATGCAATGCAGTGACTAAAGACGAAGCGTTTGGTTTGGAACAGAGCCACATTAGAGAGGGCTAGCAGTGTGTCTGCCTGCAGCAGCTATCAGGCTGCTAATTAATTGGAAACATTCTCAGTTTAACAAGCTAGTTTGATTAAAGTCCATGGTCTGCCCTGAGAAGGTACCAACAAACAGATTTAGCTGGTTGAATTTCTCAACCCTGCAGGGATGTTGGGTTTGGCCTGAGCCTGCAGCAGTGTGACAGTGTGACAATGTGTGTGTGCGTGCGTGTCCGTGCGTGCGTGCGTGCGTGTGTGTGTGGCATTAGGTTTGGACTGCAGCCTGATCTCTTAGTGCCTTAGTGCAACATGAGACTCAGAGTTAAATAGAAACTGGAATGACAGCTTGTTGGCGAGCTATCCAAAGCATCTGGCCAATTCAAGTATGTAATCGTTATTTTAATGTGATTGAAAGTTGTTCCGAGAAGTGGCACTCTTGTTAAATATGCAAAAAAAACCTTTTGACAAGAAGGGTTCTCCATTGAGGGACGACTTTTACATTTTTGGTGCAAACATTTATTTTTGTCCTCTCTCATACGCTGGTTTATAGCCTTGATCTTTCTAGGAAAACAGACATATTATATGAAATCAGGCCACTGTGGATTTGACCCTTGACCTCCTTACTAGCGCTGGCTTGTTATGTTTCCTGATCCAGGAATTAACGTATAATGTGTGGTTGCGTCAGGCAGGAATGAAAAGATTGCTGCAGATGAAGCGACCTTGAACTAGATCAGCGGGAGACAACACATGCAGATATTTGTGTGCACATGCCTGTAAGCATGTTTGTTTTTCCTTCTCTTTTGACCACGGTTTAGTTTAATGCAGGTACAACAGGAAGGTGCCAGATGAAACACATAAACACAAGGTACTGCCCTCCTGCCAAAGGACATTGGCAGCGATAAATCTGGATAATCCCTTGCATCACAAACACCTCTACACTTTAGCACTTGTCAAATGATACTGATATAGCATTACAAATCTAAGCAAGGGCGGTATGGATCGAGCATGTGGCTGATAAGCAAGCATGGCCCGTTCCTGAGAAAAATAGTACTTTTCTCCAACAGGTAATAATAGAAAATCGCTAATAATGGTCCTGCCAAGTGACAACTCAAGGACTGTAAAACCACACCTATCAATATATCTATCCATTCAGCTATAAAAATGTGGTTCACAGAAGATAATACAAAAACAACTCAGAAAACCATGCCAATGAAACAACAATATGACAACTGTCTCACAATATTGTGTGTATGTGTCTGTGGGAGCACTTTGGATCAATACCATCTGCCACTCAATCCCTTCTCAGGAATGAGTAGGCATGAATTACGACTTGTTACTAATCCAAGACAGAATGTATTTCTAGTACCAATGATGCGGATTTGACATCAAAAGCTGAGCGTCCTTCATTTTCTCTCCAAATTCTGAATGCCTGAAGCCCAGTTGAGTGGTCAGTAGAAAGCGATGCCACATCCATCACGGAGATGCTGTTACAGTGAAATATATATAGCTGTGGGTTTTCTGAAACTGAAATCGTGCTTTATTGATGATTTGTTTTCCATTATTTCTTTTCCCTTTATCTCCCCCTGTCTCTGTCTTACCTGTCACTCTCGCAAATGAATAGCCACTATCATGGAATAATGTTGTTGCATGTCAAACTCTCCCACGGGACATGATTTTGTGTGTTATTGCGCGTCTGTGTCACAACAAATTGATACAGATAGCATGAATTAGAGAGGCAGATCAGCCTACATTTCACCCACTCACCCCTCCAAGACATACCGATGCAAAATACATCATGAGAGAAAAGGACAGGGGTGACACAGAGACACAGAGAGAGGGGTGTGGTGGGGGGGGGGGAAGAAATGGAGGATAAGAGAGGGACACGTAGAGGGGAGAAAGACATAAATTGTGTGCCAAATGGGGTTAACAAATACTAGGACAGTCTCTCCTTTTCATCCCAGCAGGAGTAGAGCCTAAACCCCTACACGCTCTCCCTGCTTATCCTCAACTGCTGTATCCGTGTGTGTGTATGACGAATACTTCCTGTGTGTGAGAAAGCTATTAAGTGCCTGAGAGTCAAGCAGAAAGGTTGTGTGCGTGAGAGGAAAGAGATAATGGGGGTTAAATGAGGGGATTTGATGTGAACCTCAATCTTCTCTCATTATGTCACCTTTCTTCTTTCTCATGTCGTCTATAGCCCTTGGTTGCTACGGTAACACAGCATTACCTTGTCAGTGTTGAAGTCATGCGGTGGCGCTGCTTGGACCTTGGTATTTTATGTGTGTGAGTTTTCTTCTATGCCTCTTATACTGAGCCTTACCAAGAAAAGCCATGGATAAAGTGAGACGCTGTTTAGTGTATGAGAGCCAAACACAAGCATTCAAAGCGATCACACACTCACTCACATACACACACACACACTGTGCACACGCTTGCTGACTATTTTCCATCTGCTAACTACAAGGTCTCTGGTTACAGACATGTAACAGCCTCTGACAAATTACATACACACAATTGATGTAAAAGGACGGGCTACACAGCGTGTTGACATATTGCAGATGGTATCAGATATTGCAAATTATAATTTTTTAGATACTGCTGCTCGTGGCTGTCTCTGCTACTCAAAGCGTTGAAGGCCTGATTACATCCTGGCTTCACTCACACAATACCTTCGAAGTCATGAACTAAAACGATTCAAAACTGCCATTCTGGATCCTTAACTGTGATCATGATGCATTCAATATATAATAATTAAAAGAAAAAAATTATGTACTGTATATTTTAAACATTATGCCATTAACTTTGCTAATACTGAAGGAACTAGTTGATCTTGAGGAAAATCATCAGGTGTGCAGGTCACCTTTTAATGCTTTATTTTATTCACAATATTTTGTATTGTATAGTCCCTTAAATGGTCTGAATGCTAAAAAATAAGTTAAATAAGCATCTTCACTGTTTCGTGCTATAACTAAAGAATTATTGTCCCATGATGAGTCTACAAAAAGTCAGAAAATACTAGTAAAAGATGCTTAATAAATAAGCCATAAATTAAGAACCATCAAATAAGTTTGACATATTAATCAATTATTTGAGAACTACTTCTGACTTCAAGACAACAGTTCACACTAAATATTCAGCCTTTTTATCTACATGTGAACGGAGGCATACTGTAAAGTTGTATCAGGAAACGTAGGAGTCAAATCTCCACTCTCTGTGTCCTGCAGAGCTCCATGTGAAACATTAAAGCGTAAGGAGGCACTGAGTGTGTTGCAGTGTGTGTGTTGCAGTGAGTGTGATGCAGAGGGGACAGCTGGTTGCTCTGGTAATAGGATAGCAGTGTGTCTGTCGCCTGCATGGAAACAGCTCAGCCCCTGGTAACATGCAACTGAGCTCAGTAGTGGATGGGCCTGCGGTGGTGACATAGCTGGTTCAAGTATCACCCAGGGGCCCCTAGATATAAACTTACAGACAGCTGAGGCCCTAGAGGTGTCAGGCAGTGTTGCCTAGGAGACGGTGTCAAACATCACTACAGTTACAGGAGTCATATGACTCTTCATATGCTGATGTTGGTGATAAACTGTTAAAATAACACAATGACAGCACAGCAGTGAGGATTTGTGTGTTCAGCATACTACTATAATGCTGCAACTTAGTGCAGATAAGTGTAAAAAGGCAGAAAGCACAACAAGACACTAGTGAAATGTGCAATTGGATAGGAATAAAAAAGGTTAGAAAGATATTTCAGTATCAAGATAAATCGAACAATGTTTTTGCTTTAAAAGTCAAATATATAGGGCAAAGAAAGCAAATGTCTAAATGTAATTCTGAGCCAGTTTATTATCAAAATGACTTTATCTTGGATTGCTGTACATTTCTCACAACTTTCTCTTCTGAATACTAGTTGGTGGTGTTGGGAGTATACTGGGCAATACTGTGCGCTCCAGAAGTCTTGCCTCAATCAAACAGGAACATCGTGTTGCATTTTAATGCTGCATGTCTTAGTTAGTTTCCCATCGTTGAAAGCATTGCCAGCCTACATTTACCCAAAATGTCAGCACTTTTATGGCATGTGTTTGGGGAATCTTGTAAAAAATTCAGTCTGAAGTCTGTTTGGACTGAATTAAACTGCACAGAACCACTTAAACGTATTTGTACTGAACCTCCCTATCTTACTCTGACTGCGGCTGAATGTTTTCCTTCTGGTTTGGCTGCGTGTAGCGGTACAGCAGAGAGGATTTGGAGCAGCTAAAATAAGCCAAAACAACAACTACCTCCTCCACCAGCAGCTAAAACCACTCATAAAAGTTGGAAGATGGAGGGGCTGAGGGGGAGTTATAATGTAAAGTAGGAGAGGGAGAAGAGAGAAGAGGGTGAGGGGAGTTAAAGTAAAACATTGCAAAATAAAGGCCATTACAGAGAGAAATAGAAAATGACCGCAACTTGAAATTTGAAACGATATGAGGGAGAAGAAGTATAATTCACAATTTCTCCCAGCTCTGTCGGTTGTATAACAGCAATTCCACCTCTGAAATATATTGTCCTCACAAGTCTCCTTCCCTACTGTACCTTTTCCAACCTGTTCTGGGAAATGTACAGCCACAGTGCAGCAAAATCCTTCCAGATTCCCACTGAGCAGCTACAGTGAAAGATTGGCCCTGTAAAGCATTCCCGCTACAAAGTAACATGGCACAAGACGCTCAGGGAGACTTCAAAATCTCTCCTTTCATCCATTTATGAAGTGGCGTTAATTTTCCCACAGACTAGGATTAAACCGCCATGGAGCGGAGAGGATAATGGATGCAGGAACAGGAGATGTCACACACTGATCTCTGTTAAAGGCTTTACATGCAAAATACTTGCAAGATGGGGCAGTGTCCTGCAGAGAGGTTATGTTCTCTCCCGCAGTGAACCTGAGAAAAGATGCTATTTATAGACCGTTGCCGGTGTGTATTCAAAGAAAAATGATAAAATAATGTATTCTCCAGAGGTTTCAAAAAAGTGTTATCTACAGTTTTGACTGCCCATGGCCATTTCCACATGGACGTTTTGTGTTTGCACATTTGCTGCCAAAAAGATATTTACCCTGGGGAGATCAAATGAATACAACATTTTTTGAAATTTGAGTCTACCAATTATATGTTTTTCAATTTCAATTGCGATTGTAAAGACAAAACTGCTCTTGCCATTTTTACTGCACTTCTAATAGTAAGACATTTTTGGTTTTGCACCAATTGCCCTTTCTGCTGAGAGTTAGGTCAGAAGATTGATACCACTCTAATATTTGTAGGATAAACATGAAGCTGCTAGAAGCTGCTTAGCCTAGCATAAAGACTGTAAACAAGGAGAAACAGCTAGCCTGGCTCTGAAAGACAGCATCACTTAAACTCACCATTTAAAATGTTATATCTTGTAAAAAAAGGCATGAGGTAATGTGCCGGACTATTCCATGGCTGGGCACAGAAATGTCCTGGTTTGTCACCGTGAGGAGAACAGCTGTTCCTGCTTGCTTTCAGTCTTCATGCTAAGGTAACCGTGTACTGGGTAGCTGCATATTCCCCAAACATGTTCCTCCACAGAATGTCAAACTGTCCCTTTAACAATATTTTGATGAGCTCAAAGAGATGATAAATAATTCAGCAACCAGATATTTTTCTTAAATCATGCAGCTCTTCCCTCCATTCTGAATGCATTACTCATCATTTATCATTAATTACGTTTCCTGTCTATCCATTGATGAAACTGTTCTCATTGGAATGTATAAAGGGAATCAAATATTATTTTGGTTTTATAAAATATTCTCTCAACTCTCTATCAAGCGTCATATTTTGAGGGGGGGGCTGTGGCTCAGTGGAATAGTGCGCTGAACTTTGAATCAGGGGATAGCAGGTTCAAGTCCCACTGCAGTCAGCATGTCGTTGTGTCCCTGAGACACTTCACCCCAAATTGCTCCTGTGGGGATTGCCCACAGCACTGAATGTATGTAAGTCGCTTTGGATAAAAGCGTCTAACAAGTGACATGTAATGTAATGTAATTGTATCAGTAGTGAGTTTAAGAGGCTTGGATAAAGGCTGATTGTTTAACATATCACATTGTGGAGTGGCCATTAAAGGGCTATTTCACAGAGTTGCATCACTCTCAGAGCCAGACAGTCAATATGGTGAAAGGCAATGAAGTCTTAAATGTGAGTGAGAGGAAGAGGAGAACAAATAAGAGAGACAGCAAATGGACAGATGGGCTAACAGAGAGAGGAAATACAACAACAGAGAGCGGGTGAGACATAGTGTGACAAAAGGCAATGGCACGCTGAGAAATAGATGCTAATAATATGCAGATGATGCAAGTGATGAAATCTGCTGGTGACGCAAAGTGTCTTGTCAGGGAGTCAAAAGTGCTGCGTCTGGAGAGTAGTTTTCTTAATATCACGCTTTGTTGGTGCTAGGCACACAAGCATAGACCCACACACACACACACACACACACACACACTCGTCCACAAAGAGATAGAGCCCAAGTCGTGCTGATAAACCATTGGACAGAAACAAAGTCAGCCACTGTAACGAGGCACTGAGGGAATACAGAGCAGAGCCAAGAGACTTCAAGTGAAAGAAAATGAAAAAGATAAAGACACTGGAGTTGGAGAGAATGAGAATAACAGAGTGGGAAGAGGGACACACAGAGAGAAAAATGTGTATGTAAACGAATGAATGAAAAGGCCTGATTGGACAGATGCGGGACAAAAAGACAGAAAAGAAACGAAAAATGACATACAAAACAAAATGGAATGAAAAGTGAACAGAAAGGAAAAAAAAGATTATGTGTGGAAATGATAAAATGAATATACTCTGCAGGGGAACAATGAGTCCAAAATTGAATTTCCCTCATGATTGTCACTGCTTTTGAGACACTCCACAAAGAAAACACAGCCAGACGCACTCATAAAGACAAAGCGAAACACACAAGTAGAGTCTCTTTTTAAGACATGGCTTTGTGAATAGACTGCTGCAATGAAAATACTATTCAGAGTGGGCTAGACACACACAGAACTAGTTTTCTAGATGATCTTTGAGGCAGGATTTGTTGGTTTTCGGTGATAGCATATGTAAAGATAGGTATGTTCTTTTATTTCCTCTTACATGCATCTCACAAAAGGCACTGGCCAAATGACTGATAGAGACAAACGAAGTGCCTAGCAGCACAAACGACAACATTTCCACTTCACCATCCCATCTTTTATTAATTCCTATTCAAGTGTCCACTTATTTCTCTCCCTCTCTCTGCACATCCTCCTGATGTACTGAAAAGATCATCCACTTAAAAAATAATCATGTTTGTTTTCTCTCTTCCCTCCTCCTCAAGTCTTCCTCTGTGTCCTCTGCATGCTGGCGACGCTGCTGCCGGCCGCTTCCTCTTGCCCCCCCCCCTGCCTCTGCGACTCAGACAGGCTGGTGGTGGACTGTGGGGGCCGGGGCCTCTCCTCCCTCCCTCCCCTACACCTCCTGCCCCCGGGGAGCCGCTCCCTCCTGCTGGCCAACAACAAGCTGGCATCGCTGGGAGCCTCTGCGTTCGCTAACCTCTCCTCGCTGGAGGTTTGCAGTACATTTAATTTTTGTTGTCAGTGAATTATTTCTTTCTCCTTGCAGCTGAAAGTGTTGTTACAATGTTGTTTACACTCTTCTCTGCACTGACCTTTCACACTGAATATCACCCAGTAGTACTGAACAGTAAGTCTCCTATTGAGCAACTGCAGACTCTACTGTTAAACTAAAAAGTGAAGAGAATATGCATGTCAAGGGTTTGCAGGGCTACTAAGTATCGGCATATTGTGAAAAATGCTTAGCTTACTATTTTTTTTCAAATAAAAGGGCTGAAAATGATGGATAGTTATTGCAAGAAAGGCTGCATAAATATACCCTCATTAGTTACAACCTCTAGCAGCTTATAATACCCAGCCCTGAATACAATAAATATTTGTTATTTAGAACTTCAGATTATCAATCAGCAATTATTTCCTTCCAGAAAACATACACTAATTTTTGTCACTTTTGAGGCAAAATATCCCAGAGGACAGCTCCCTAATTAAACTGAAACATAATTGACTTTCCCACTGCCGAGCATCTATCTGTTATATGAACAATGAATGAACAATTTGTTTTTTTCTCCATTCTGATTGACCGTCAGATGTTTCACAGTTATTCTACTGTAGCATTGCACTCAATGGGAGCTTCTATGAATAGAATTGCCAGCTTAGGGTATAAAATGTGCGTTAAAGTATTGCAAAAAAAAATCACATTTTAACATTCCTCTTGGAAAGACATTTGTGTCAAAAATGCAAAAGTGAAAATGTATTTTTTTGGTGGTTTGGATTTTAGGAGCTGGACCTCTCTAACAACTACCTGGACAATTTACCAGCTGGATTATTCAGAGACATGTCCAACCTGACAAGACTGACTCTGCACAACAACTCCCTAACAGTGATGGACAGAGACCTCTTCCAGGTAGGCGCTGTAGATTATACGCCATACTTGCGATAGACTTTAATGAAGCTCACTGACAAGACAAGAAAATCTCATAGGACATTGTGCTAAATGGTATACACTGTTATAAGATATACAATTAGATCCATTCATCCAAAATACTATGGATGTGAATACACATAAGTCTGAAAAGTTGAGAAAATAGCACCCCTACTGAAGCACTGTATCAACTCCTGGCGAGGCTGCACAGGCTCAGTTTAGAAGAAGAGCCAACCTAAGCACATATACATGACTGGGATCCCGTCCAGGTTGTAAATTAGGAATAAACTGTTTGCTCAACACTTTCATGTGAGTCAAAGCAGTCTGCAGGATGAGCTTGTGTCAAGACTTCAGTTGAGACCCTGAATCAAACAAGATTAGCCCACCCTGATGCTAGCTGTGCCCCTTGGCAGCAGTGAAGGGAGCCAATAGAGCTGATATGGGGGGAATGTACTGTACAATGCCGTATGGTATAATCATAGATGGGTAAATATAGATGTGTTTCGATGTTTCTACAGGGTATAGGGGGTCTTCAGAGTCTGGATCTGTCCCTGAACGGTCTGTCCTCTGTTCCTCTGGGACTACTGGATGGGCTGCAGAGCCTCAGGTACACATCCACACACACACTCTTTTTAAATCAATTTTTTAAATCAATGTGCTCTTAAAACCCCCGGAGCAAGACTAGTGTAAGATCACACTGTTAACATCATGAGCATTAGGAGGGCAGTAGGTCAGTGCCCTGCCAATATACAGCGTGCCACAATTGAAAATGTGTTCAAAATTACATCTTATATTATTACATTGATGTTCATTGAACTGTTTGTTCAGCATTACTTTCGACTTCCGTTTTTTATGTGTTTAATTCAAATGCATTTACAATTTGTTGTTGCTAGTTAACACGACTTTATCACATAATGTTTAATTTTGTTCCAATTATTTCATAGGTGGCTGTCTCTAGCGGGGAACAGGCTTCACGGTTTGGAGAGGGCAGCGTTTGAGCCCCTTGCCAACCTACAACACCTGGAACTGGGACACAACCCCTGGGAATGTGACTGCAACCTCCGCGATTTCAAACACTGGATGGAGTGGCTGTTGTACAGAGGTGGATGTTTGATTTATTACTATGGGGTAGTAATACCCCATAGTAATATGGGCAGAAACTAGAAAGTCTTACTTCACCTTACAGATAGCAAGGTGTTTTAGTGCTGGTGCTTCGAGTAAAACAACTGCATTGGAGTGTGAATGCACATTGCCACGCTCATTGTGTGTACTGTGTGTGTTGTCCACGTGTCTCCGCAGGCTGTTAATACATCCGATAACCACAGCTGCTCTTCGCTCTCTCTTCATGTGTAAAAATCGACATTCACCTCAGCGCCTCGGGCCTCAGCTGCCCCGCTAATGACGCATCTCTTTCCTGCTCCATTCTCCTATATGCTTGGTTCTGCTCAGAGCAGCTCAGACAGAGACTGGCTAACAGCATACTTGATAATTTAGTAATCATCCAAGCAGCGGAGAAAATTACAAGAAGACATTTCATAGTGGAACATGAAAGCATGTCAGTGGCTGTTCAAAGGGTAGACGATGCACGATGTTTGTTTAAGAAAGTAAGACAAAGCACCAAACAAGTGTGAAATGCTGTGCGACAGCAGCTTGTGTTGACTTTTATCTCCTGTAGATTGGAGAGAGAGCTCTGTTTGCAGAGGGGATTCTTTTGTCACTAGCCAAGATAAAGCATCAGGGGGTGAAATGCCACTTTCCTCATTCTTTTATCTTCTACTTTTATCTCATTGATTGCAGCTTTACATATCTGAGGATATCCAGATCAATGGCTTTCTAACATGCAACCTCAGTTGGAATAATTTGTAGAGAGACGAATGCAGCATGTGATGATAACAAAGTAGATCCCCCAACATCCTGCCTCTTGTGGGAATTAGTGACTCAGATATTTCTGTCTTCCACACATAGCTCTGCTGAAACTAGGCATGTCATCTCATGAATTATAGAAGAGCTTAGTTGAGGCTATCTCCAACTTAGTGTGGAGGGCACAGCTAACTGAGTTTGTGTGTTAAGTGATGTATGACTCATCCCATTGTTGGCGCAACCACCCCGCTCTCTATCTTTCCCTCTCTCAGTTAATTGGTAGTGCTTTACAGACATAGTGCATTTATTAAATGACCTCTCCCTGTCCTCTTGCCCCGGCCCATTCTTTCCCTCTCCTTCAGGGGGGAAGGTGGACGCGGTGGAGTGCACGCTACCGAAGGATCTGCGTGGACGAGACATCCGCGGCGTGCCGGTGGAAATGTTCAACTACTGCCTCCAACTCGAAGATGAGAACGGGGGAGGAGGTGAGGGTTCTCGTTCAGGACAAGGAGTTTCTCCCTGCAGCAAGAACGCTCTTAACCCCAGCGGGGCAACACCAATTACTGACAACACTGATGACTCCTCTTCCAACACGAGAGGCGGAGAGGCGCCGTCGGAATGTGTCCGCACCCGGTACCGACCCGTGAGCGTGCGGCGCGCTATCGGCACCGTGGTGATTGCAGGTGTAGTCTGCGGCATCGTTTGCATCATGATGGTTGCAGCGGCGGCTTACGGCTGCATCTATGCCTCGCTGATGGCCAAGTACCAGAGAGAGCTGAAGAAGAGGCAGCCACTGATGGGAGACGGAGATGGAGATGGGGATGATAGGGAGGACAAACAGATTTCCTCTGTGGCGTAGAGGAGTGACGGGGGAGGGCTGGCGTGTCAAAGGATGAAGGTTGGAAGGGTGACATTTAAAAAGGGCTCGAAGAGGAGAGCGATGGACAAGCTGGTTTTATGCACACGTACAGTTATGGTATCTCTCCCACTGACGAACAAAACCAACACTTTTTTTTCACTTCCTTTGCTTTGTCCTCTTTCTATTTTTAGCCTTCTCCCTCTCTGAACCTCTCTCTAACAACTCATATACACACACCTTATCTGTTCCCTGATTTTCTCTTCCTTTCAGACCCATTCTCACTGCAGTATTTGCTATCGAACATCCCTCCAACTCGCCTACCAACCACCTACTGCTGCTCTTGGCTGTTGCTGAATTTACCAATATGTATCAGCTGATAGAAAAAGGATTCAGCAATCTCTCCAGTATGAAACATATCCTGTAAGCGATTACAAGACCCTTGTGGGGAACAGCATTTGTGAAATTGGATTGAATTTTCAGGGATTTACAGTATTTATGGTGTTTATTCACAACCGTGACAAAAACTTTTAGTATTAGGTAGTGCCCGTCTTTAGTTTTGTTCGTAGTTTTCTCCTCCTCAACCTCTCCTAAGACAGTTTTTCCTCCAAGAAACCAGGACCCCAGCCCAGATCCCTTCACCCTCATCTGGCCAAATGCTGCTCTGATGTTCCCTTGGACCTCCAAGACCCAAATAAACAGTGTTTGAGGAAATGAGGGAAACGTATTGGATAAAACACAAAGAGATGTCATTTATGTCTACTCTATGTAGCGCTTTGTTCCAGAGAGAATACTGGGGATACAGATGATATGTTGATAGGAAATCAAACAGAGTCTCATGAGGATCGTGTCTCTTGAGACTTGTTAGGGATGTTCAATGTGGAACACATTTGGTTCGACAAAATGATTATTCACGACTGCCAGACCTTTCAATTACATAAGGTCACACAACGGACATCCTCCCTCCTATTCGGACCAGATCTGTTTCTCTCTGGATCTTCTGTGGACCAATAACCTTCAGGCGTCACAAACTGGAGGTGTGTATGAGATTCCATAATGAATCTCATCAAGGGTTCAAAGGGGATCAAAACATTAAACTGGACTTTGCTGTATCTGTCACTTTTGCTCAGAATAAGGCTCATGCTTATTTGATGCTTGTTAATATCTGGAGGGATCATAAGCCTTTTCCGGTATTACTTGGACTTTGAGGCTGGTTCAGAAAAGTATACACAGCTGTTGTAATGACGTTTTTCGGAGATTATAAGGACCACAGACTTTGCTTTAAAACAAATATTCTTTGATTAGAGCTCATTTTCAGACTGATTTCACCCGTCAGAGGTGAACGTTTGCTACTATGGCACGGAAGCACTATCTCAGAGAACCCTGTCTCCTGACAAGGACTACAAAACATCTAAGGACTACAAACGTCAGACTCCTGCACTTTATTTCCTTTATTTGATCCCCTCTGGCCTCCCTCCCCCCCACCCCGCTCTTCTTTTCTAAAAAGGGATGATTTGCCCAGAGGGATTATAACGAACAAGGGATTAAACAAAAAGACGCTGCTATTTGTCCCCCTCCTCCCCCACTTTCTCATCATTTTATTTCTCCATCCATCTTTCCATCCAGTGCTATTTATGGAAAGTATTTCACACTTCCTAAAATACTTCCACCTCTTTCTTTTCATTTCATACATCCTCCCATATTGCTGTCCTTACGTTTTTCCTCAAAGGTTTGCAATGTGCAATGGAAGTTGTCATCATAACATACAAATGTTGTCACCACCAAAAGTCCTTCTGGTATATAATCTTAGTTATCATAACTCACTCAAGAGGAATCCGTGGGATCAGACTCTCTCTCAGCTAATTCACAAAAAAATGCTAGTTTATTTGCTTTACATGGTGTTTTCGTAATTATCCTTAATAATGCCATGAAATATTTATAGTCATATTTATTTATGGTTAGTGTACACATTTGTGTCTGTAGTGAAACATCCTCAAACATCTAGCTTTCATTGCATATTGCTCCCCTACAGTCAAACTATTGTTCCCTCTCAATTTCTAATTGGCTGGAAATACAACTACATTAATAGTGTGTTATCTTATACCTTCGTATGAAGCATATCAATATTATTATTTGAGTCTCTAATATGGTGTGTTGGCCCAACGATCCCCCCAAATGTTTTTGTCGTAACTGATTATGGTTTTCTGTATCAATTCATGATGTATGTCTATTGTTGTTTTAATGACTTCTATGTTTTGTTTTAGGTTTAAATATCTCTGTAATGTATGGTTTTGTTGTTGTGTTCATTCATTTGTGTTCCGTAGCTGGTGAAGTTTCTGCAAGAGGCATAGAAAGAGTTTGGCCATTGATTAAGGACGATATTAAAAATAAAGTTATGGACCCTATTATATTATACCACCAACTTGGACCAACTTCCTCTCCTACAAATAACATTTCATTATGGGACCTACTGGAAATCAAACATGATGAACTGTTTAGTAAAGCTTTTGTAAAGATATTTGAACTAACCCAAGGGGAAAAAGTTGTAGCGAAAAAAGTTATGGTCCTCATTTAATATTTAAAAAGCCAAGACTGCAACGTTACAAAACGTCCTGTATTCAGATGATTCGCATATAAAAGTGGTTTGTAGGAGATAGAAGCGGTTTGAGGTCAAGATGCACAACAAAGTGCATTGCAAATCAAATCCTGGTGCACTTTAGCAACAATGATCACCTCACTAATTTAAAGAAATAGAAGAGACAAGGAGGTGAAAATAATTTAGTTATAGACTGAGACTAACAATCGGTATCTTCGGGAAAATGTAATTATGGCATGCATCCAGGTCTGTAGGGCAGTAACTTTAAAAAACGTAATGGCTAAACTTTTTCTACGAACACAGAAACAGTGTCCTCTCACCTCCTGGTCTGCAGGTCTTGTGTTGTTGGTAGCTAAGTATCTTAGCTAGCTGAAACCTGTTCCTATAGCCTGTGTGTGTTAAGAATTATAAATCATAGTTTGTTACGTAAAGTTGCAGCAGCCATAATGACTAAGGGCCTCAAAGACTACCGTATATTGCCTGAAAATCTATGGTGTGTTGTGTTATTTTGATGATTGTGGTTACGACAATAATGATATGATGGTGATGGTGATGAAGCATTTTCTGGTCAATATGCATTGATTTAAATAAAAACATATCACACTCATGTCAAATGTAAATCCGGATCACTGACAAGCTTTGAAAGACCACAACTACCTATGCCTTACATGAAGTTCATACTATATTTAGAAAGTTATTGGGTCAAATAGATGAACCAGCCAAATCATCCTTAATGTGTTTCAAAAATAATATTAATTACATAACATTGCATTTTACAATTGCAATTACAGTAGGATAACATTATTTATTACATTTAAGTGTGATTATTATTTGTCCAACACAAATGTCAATGATAGGGGCTTTTCTCGTCCAAAATAGAGGAAAACTAAATATTTATAAATGACAGTTTTTGGTAAGAGAGAAAGCCAGGAAATGTGATGTTAGCAGATAGAAATAATAGCTGAGGTTTACTAAATACAAAGTAATGATAACAGCTCCTCTGTATACTCTTCTTATCTCATTTTGCCTCTTTTCTCATCATTTTTTTGGTCTTTTCACCTTCTTTCTTTCTCATTTCTGCCCTCTATATCCTTTGCTATGTCTGGTCTTTTGTGTCTTCTTTTCATTTTTTCACCTTCCTCCTTTTTATCCTCTTTTTACACTCCCTCTCCTCCTCCCCCATGTCAAATATCTCTGTCTGTCGCTTATTTTTTCCCTCCCTTCTCCCTGTGTTGTTATTATTTACCTACTTATCTCTCTTTGTTCCTCTCTTTCTGTGCCTCTCTGTCAATAGGAGCGTATAAGCTTTATTTACATACAGCCTGTCACTTCTGCCACAGAGATATACTAATCCATTGCTGAGCCTCAGAGGAGTATAAACAGTGTTTTTGTTGTCGCTGTTGACTGATTTGGGATCAGCCTCCAAAAAAGCAAATCCTTGGCCTTCATCACAGGAGGAGAAATTAAATCTGTCACCGAGTCAGCTTGAAAGTTAAACACAGGGGAACTGACAGGATTCTGTCCAGACAAACACTGACACTCAGTGGCCAGAAATGGAATAACAACCTTTTCCGCTGCTTATGGCCATGCACAAGAAGGAATTCTTTTTTGCATTCAGCAGAAACGCATCATCACATAAGCTTTGTTGCATAAAACAGCAAGATTTGTCTACTGTGTATTTCATAAACTGAATGTCTGGTTAGTTAACCTACCAACTGCTACAGTATTCTTTGTTCCTACAAGTGTAGATATACATATGTGACTTGAATAATGTTGCTGACGTCCCTGAGCAAGACACTGAAGATGAGGCATCTGCACTGTTTTACAGTGATCCATCTTGGCAAGTAACAGCTGTTTAAAAAGTATTTGATGGTGTACAGCATTTTCTGATTTTACAGTATGTACAAGAAACTTGGTCAAATGCTAGATCAAGGCATACGTTATAGACAGTCATACAAGCATAGAAGTCATGGCAGAAGTGTACAGTACAGCTTTGTGTGTGTGTGTGTGTGTGTGTGTGTGTGTGTGTGTGTGTGTGTGTGTGTGTGTGTGTGTGTGTGTGTGTGTGTGTGTGTCATGAAAAGGCAGCTTTGGAGTATTCCTATTGTGTTGAGAAGCCAAGTGACCCTCCATGAGAGAGGGCCTACACAGATGCAGCAAGAACCAGATCTAAAGTACAAGTGAACGAAGGACTAAATAAAAGGAAAACTACACATGAAAAAATGTAACAATGGGTAGAGAGGGATGGAGAAGAAAGCGTAAGGTAGCAAAGGGAGACAGATCTGACAGCTAAGGAAGAGAGAAGTGAAGAAAAGAGAGATGTATGTGAGAGTTTACCAGGGTAATGGAGAGTGTCAAAGTGTGAAACACATCATGTAGTGTGTATGCGAGTGTGTATCTTTGTGTCAGGATGTGCTAAAGAAAGTGAGAGAGCAAGTCCATAAAACATTGATACCACCTTTCCCTCTGTGCTGTCTTTTAAGTGAAACAGCTGGTGGAAACGAATACAAACGTACATTCCATTGACCAGAGACCATCATAGGAGGATCCATCAGCACACAGAAATTGCCCTTTACATAAATAATTATGAATTTACACACATTTTTTGTATCCTCTTGATAAGATGTGTCTTATACTACACCCTAACTTTCATGGAAATTCTATTTTTAGATGAGTACAGTAGGCCAAAGCACAGCGCTAGATTTGGCATATTGTGACAAAAATTCTTCCAAACCAGCCGAGAGAGAAAGAATGAAGCAGAACGAATGAGAGGCAGTGAGATTAAGAGAGAGAAAGAAACACCTCTAGAATTTTCTCAATTCTCCCTGCTTACTCCATTTCCGAAAATAACACGATTCTCACACCTGAAACCATTTCTACGAGAGCTGGGAAACACAGATAAGAGCGTGTGTTTGTGTGTTCGAGTGGGTTTTCCTGTCTGTCTGTCAGAATAATGAGACACCTAATGCCGGCACACACACACACACACACACACACACACACACACACACACACACACACACACACACACACACACACACACACACACACACACACACGTTCTCACAGGATGCAGTTCCAGAGGCTCTTGACTCAATCAGATAATGATGACTGATGAGTGTGTCAGACATACATGGGCTTACCAGGCAAAATACAAAATGACAGCAGGTAGCATTGAAACAAAGCCTGAGACCATAAAGTAAGAAAGCCTCTGTGTCATATCAATTTAGCCTTAGAAATCCAGTATTGGCCATGCTGGAGTCTAATAACAATGTCTCAATTGTTTCACTTGTTGGGGATCTTCACATCTTGTACACATTTTACAAGGCTCACAACATCCTTTTGTCTTCAAAGAACAATGTTATCTTATTCAGAACAACTACAAGTAGTCTAACAGAACACAAAATGCAAAACTATGAATAAAACAAGTTCAAAACGTTAACCAAAGATGCACACATCGGATGAAACAGCAAGATATTTGCAACTGATATTAAAAATTAGAGAGAAAGAGAGATGCAACAGAGGAATGACATGTATGTAAAAGACAGAAATAGAGAGTGTGTATACAAATAAAATGATCATCCATACCTCCAGCGATGGCAGTTTTCTTGCCCACCGTCACAGTGACAGAAGTGGTGGCGATCACTATCCTCCCTGCTGGTAGAGCAACACACACAATTAGCAATCATTTACAGAGCGATATCCATACATGCATGGAGAAACATGGGTGTGTGCATGCACTTTACAAACACACACATATTCCTTCCAGACATGTACACATGCATGAGTGTATGCGTGCACAGGAGCTGAAAAGGAACTTTCTGAAGTATGAACTCACTGAATACATCATTTGAAAGTCTTTGGACACTTACTGTGATAGTGGCAGCTGAAATGTCAGTACAGATATGTACATTGTTTCGTAAATATGTGGGTAACAGTCCGAGGTGGACACGGCCATGCATTCATCTGTGTCTATTCACAGCCGTCAGCCAGCTGATGCTAATAAAACCAAGACAGATGAACCTTTGAAGCGTTATGTAACAGAGTGTGAGAGCTAATGAGCTAATACACTCATAACCAAAAGACTGTGTGTTTATAAGTAGGGTTGGGAACCGATAAGAAAATGCCGGGTACCGGGTACCCATACAAAATACACAATTTCGGTTCTGCTTAACGGTTCCTAAACGCGGTAGACCCTGTATTCCAGCGGGTCCGTCTGCGCCGCGGTGACCCGGTGGAATACAGGGCGGACCTGGAGAATCACAGAACGGCCGGTCGTCAGCGGGCCGTTGACGTCCGGCTCGGTACGCTGACGGCCGGCACCGCCCTTAATTTTTTTAAACGGCATCATGTAAGTTGCGCTGACAGGCGACAGAGGTCCACAGTTGCCCCGCAGCGAGGCTCCCCCCGCCCTCCCGTAGACATTTCACGAGCTCAGTCACTTCATAACACCAAAGATGGGTCGCGGTAAACGCTCTGAAGTGAGGCTCCACTACACTAAAAAATAAAAAGACAAGGCACAGTGTAATGCCTGTTAATAGCTTGCCACAGGCATAGCTCAGTTAAAATAAAGCACAGCTATTGTGCAATTTGTATTGCATGTATATTTTTTATTTGTAACAATTCCAGTTAAAGCTTAAAAGAATAAAGATATTTTTGCTATCTAAACGTTTGAGCTCTTTCTTTTACAATTTTGGAATCGAAACGGGGAATCGATAAGCAGAACCGGAATCGGAATCGGAATCGATACATTTCAAACGATACCCATCCCTATTTATAAGTGCCCCATGTTCATATATTAAGAGCTATCCACTCCTTTAGAACAACAAATCTATGCATTCATGACAATTAAGAAATCCTTGGATGAGATGCTTTTTTTAGTTCCATTAAATGTTGTAGAATGTTTTAGTAACAGTGTAATAAATCCATGTACTCTATGAAAGCAGATGTTTAATTCATATTCAGTGAAGCAAGCTACTGACTCAACACAATGCCAATTAAACCTGAAAGTTGACTTATTCCCTGAGAGAGGAGAGGAGGTTCCCATCCTTTAATTGCATGCTCATGCAGTGAGAGATAGAGAAAAAGAGAAGGATGTGGAGGAATAAGAAATAGAGCAGAGCTAGAAAATAGAAGAAAGGAGAAACAGAAAACAGAGCAAAGCACTTGCTTTTGAAATTAGAGGTGAGGAACGAGGATGGATAAAAAGAGGACGCATGCCAAGTACAAGTAAAGTTTTCCTCTACCCTCCTCCTCCACTTCTGCCTCCCTTGGTTTCCTACCTCCCTCCTCCGCTTGGTGCTCCACCTCCTCTGCACTGAAGGTGGCGCTATAGTCAGCCTCATAGTCCCTGAATATATCTGAACACAACAGACTATGTCTAGCATCCACCTAAAAATATACATGTTTAAGACAATTTGTGTACATTTGTACTTAATGCCAGTTTAAAATGATGGCAGAATTATGAAATGTTTCATTGTATTAATGATGAAAACATTTATTGCCATCATAAAACTTTAGAAATAGTACTTATTTCTTTATATTGTTCAGTATATTTGAACTATAACTGTACAGTAATCCATACTGTATATGGAGAACATCCAGCTGTATAGAATAGGTACAATCATAAAAAACCTAACCTTGAATAGAACTAAACAAATGTAATTAAACATTTAAGAGGGTGACACACTGGATATGTACGCACGCCCTGTGTCATTAGGAAAGGAAGAGTTATCAGACTAATATTTGTTGAGTTTACTTTAGGTCTGTACTATTTATTAAAGATTGCATTCAAATGCTGTGTCTGTTGTTGCTGCCTAAAGCAGAAAACATGTTTTATAAAGCACTTTAAAAATACTTTGGAATCTTGCAGAGCTAAATAGGAAAATGAAATCAAGAGGCAGAGCCGGGTCAGGCTAAAAGCCCTACTTTTGACTGACTTGAATTTATAGACCGCATCTACAGATGATGTTAAGTGTTAGTATGATGTGATGATAAGTGTGATGACAGTTACCATTGTCAATTTGGAGATCATTTGCAAAATTCTCAGAATAGGACTATAGTGGAGAATATATTTAAATAAAATATCCTTTAAGACTGTTTTTCAAACATGTGTTGGATACAAACGACTTAAATATAAAGTAAAGTAAACCGAAAGGAGCTGCTGAGGGCTGGAGGCTGTAGAGAAATAACTTGTCACTGAGAAATATCCGGCTCAACCTGCGGAACATTGCTGAGAAAATTGGATTTAAAAAAAGCTAAGAGATTGTTTCATGTGACCGAGTGTGTGTGCATGTGTGTGTGTATTTGCAACGTAAAGATTATCTCCACTACCTCTTGTCTCCTGTCTGGGCATGTAGTACAGAAACTGTCCAGCTGGGTTCTCGGATGCTCTGCGGTACCACACTGGGAAATGGTCCAACGTGAACATATTCTCCTTGTCTGAGGAGGTCAGGAAAGACCTGGGGAGAGATACAAATATGCTTATGTAAAAAGGTAATTATGGTAACAAAAGGAAAGAAAGAAGGTTTAAAAGCAGGATAGGAAAGAGAGGTCAATAGAAAGATTAGGGAAAGCAATAAAAGTGAGTGGCCCAATTCCAAACCACCCTAAAGTCACACTCACAGCTTAACAAGGCTCCCTACTTTCAGGGGGTAAATACACCGCCAAGCTTTCGGACAAATTCCCCTCTCCGGCAGAAATAGGAAGTGCCATAACTTTTCGTAAAAAGATTTTCAATCAGCATCTCTTGGACAAAAAATATGAACTCAAATAAAACAAAAAAGATCTTTAATGCCGTTTCTTTCGTCTTCTACTTTTTTTGTAAATCTCTTTTTGATTAAAATCAAACGATTTTGGGAGTAAGAACAAATAACAATCGTCCGGGATTAATAAGAGTTGTGAAACAGGAGGCGGAGCAGCCTCCCTGTCTGTGTTCCCGCAGTGCGCTGGCCTCACATCCCCGGACTGAGAGACAGACTCGGAGGAGCAGAGTGATGTCAGTATTGTTTATGAAGCAGGGTAAAGAAAGTACATTTTTTAAATGAAGATATTATTTATTTACTTTTACAAACAGTGAAGCAGTTGGGCAGCTGCAGCAGATGTATTGCAGGACATGTGTTGGACACAGACTGTGTGTGGTAGGAGTCTGTCTTACAGGCAGGTTGCAGAGTAGCATCAGAGACTGGGCCAATTGTAAATTCTCAGATTGTACCACTTAGAACTAAATTGTGAATGCAAAGAGAGATGATTTTATATCATTTTATTCAATAACAGCAACCAAATTAAACAGTATTAAGTGATTTGAAAATATGAATACAGTTTTGACTAAATGTTTTCATAATATATTTTTTCCCGGTGAAATCTTTTACCCTCTCAAAGACCGAAATCAAGAACCAGAATCGAAAAGCAGAACCGGAATCAGAACCGGAATCGTTATAATGCAAACGATAACCAACCCTATTCATGACGGACACAAACAACAGTGGGTCGGGTAGGTAGTGCAGCAGGTGAAGTCAGGACCGATGCAGACTCGCTGTTGGAGGGCTTGATAACACTCCTCCTCCCCACTTGTTTGTTTGGAAGGCACTTAATGAGGCGGACCCTCCACGCAAACGAAAAAGGAGTGAAAGTGTGTAGGGGGCAGTTTTGGAATTGTGCCTAAAGCTCATGATTGTACTGAATACCAGCTTGCATTGACCACTAGAGGGCCACCTCTAACCTTGATTTAATTTCAGCTTCAATCCAGCTCTTTAATCAGTATCACCCTCATATGAGCAGTTTTATCGCCTTATTTAACCAAATTCAAACCTTTTGGCCGTGGACTTTATCGTATGAGTAATTTGATGTGATCATACTCACTTGAAATAGGCCTCATGTTTCCTACTTACTTCCCAACTCTTTTCTCAACACCAGCGTATCTCTGGAATCTCATCAGGCCTGATCGGGTCCCCATGAATGCTGTTTCTACACCCTCCTCCATACTGAAAGAGAGAGCAAAAGAGAAAATATGAGTAAGAAAAGAGGTGGAGCTAGATAAAGGGGCAAATTGTAAAAAAAAAAACGCAGTAATCTTGATAAGGGTCCATGCCTTATATCCTCATTTATTTACACATTTGTGTCTATATTCACCCAGATGCGTTCAGCATTAGAGCGGTCCAGTAGGCTTCCATAGGAGCCGTGACCACAGCATCAAAAAGAGTTTGCTGCAACAACTGTACATCACCTGTCGAGGGGGAAAAGGACAAAGATCAAAATCAACAACAATAATATCAATAAAGATAAAAATGACTGCATAAGAAAAAAGAAAGAATAAGACAAAGATTAAATGTCAGGCATTGAATGGAGCCAACATAATACTACCAAAAGAAACTAATTAGTGTATCCCTGTAAGTGCAGTTTATGTAAAAATAAGAAATCTCATTGTCCCTTCTAAAAAAGGTCTTGTCTTAAACACACTGTACAACTACAAATAGTTTGGTTTGAATTCTAAATCAATAGTGACAACCTTTTCTTAATTTGAAGTAGATTTGAAAATAAAACGATTGTTCAAAAGATTATAAGACTGACATAATAAATTATGTCAATATTTCAAAGCGCTTTTCCAGGTTCTCAAAGACGCTTTACAGTGGTTTGATAAAACCTGATAAAATAGAATAAAGAATAAAAATTAAAATATTAAAACAGCAACACAGCATAATTCACAAATTAAAAGCCAGTCTGAATAGATCAGTAATATGTGGTTAAGGATATTTCAGTGTTCAAATGACTTTTGATCCTGGTGTGCATGAAAATACACAGGATCATAATAGTGGTTGATTTTGAGGGTTAAAGTATGTTTAGTATTTTCTCAATAAAATATGATTTGCTAAAATGTCAACCTACAATCCAGATCAGGTTCTTTGCCAGTGAGGTAGAGCACCACAGCCTGCAGCTGGGTCAGCTTACGGTGGGCCGGGTCAATGTCTGTCTCACAGTAGGTCCTGCAAGCACACACCCATGCAAACATGC
>NW_011370770.1:29185-32070 GCF_000735185.1 Notothenia coriiceps
TGAGTGGCTCTTTTACACACACACACACACACACACACACACACACACACACACACACACACACGCGCGTATCTACATCACAAAAATGTACTGTGGTCATATTTTCATGAACAGCTAAAACCACTTATATAACTACAGGCTAAAATCCAATAATATCTAAGGTATGCAAGTTATACAGTCCTCACCATTCACTGGCTATGGTCAGGTCTGGAGCCAGTAAGTCATGAAGACCTGGAAGCAGACATGAGAGTGAGTGTGAGGATCACAGACATAAATACAAATAAACTAAATCAGAAAGGAAGACTGACCCTCCTCAACAGAGACGTTTCCAATGAAGATATACTCTCCATATCCTCTGGTCAGCACGATACCCAGACTGTCAAACATAGAGAAGTATTTTGTTATTGACAGGAGTAATCATACTTTTACTCACTATTACTTCCTTGTTGCTTAAGAAAATTAAAACAGAAGAGATATTTCTCGCAGATATTTTTGCTGTTAATTATTTCACACAGGTAGAGGTGTTGCTTCATTAAATATGGTTGGCATTTAAAAACTAACACTTTCACAATTCTGTTAAGTTGGTAACAATCCAACAAACCTGAACGGTGTCTCATTGATGACGGTGTAGAAGTAATCATTCTTCAGGAACATCACCCTCGTCTTTGAGAGACAGAGAGAGGACACAAGTTTGAAAAATAATAGTGAACATGGAAAAAAGGAAGAGTTTGTATACTAAAATACAAGTACAGTAGATGAGTAGAACTTTCCCATCAAATGAAATCAATCTTCGATAAGACAAAAAGACAATAAAATCCCACAGGGAAAAAAAGAGAGGAGAATCTAAACTCTGATCGAACAGCTCCAGTTGCTCTCCACACAGATACACTCACATAGAAAGAGGTACTCACTCCTTTATCCACTGAAGTTCTCACGTCTAAAGACAACGTTCCACTTTCTCCTTTAACCATGGCTGTCCTCAGCTGAAACAGGACACACTTAGCACTTAACACAACTCACATTAACATACAAGAATATCAAAACAGAGATTTGAAAAAAGAGAGTGTGTGAGAGAGTGCTACTCACTTTCTCCTCTGTGTCTTCCCATTCCACCTCTGCCAGATCAACACTGTTATAATTGGGTTTTGGCTTCAGCGTCTTCCCCTCTTTATACTGTCACACACACAAACAGACAGATCTTTAGTAACCTATCCCATATTATATTTGGTTATTGCAATACATATGTCCCACAGGATTTTAAAGTTCCAGCAGTTTCTCAGCTGTACATTATGATCTTTGCCTGTACCAGAGGTCGTAGGTCAGGATGAGACAGGATGTAGCCATTGTTGGTGATAAGGTAGCCGTAACCATGTACACCCAGCTAAAGAGACAAAAAAATAAAATAAGGACGCAACAACACAGATCATTACCAAGCATTCATTAACACCTTATTGTGCATTACATGTCACTGACATTCAGAGAAGACTCAAGACAGCATGTTTACAGTATTTCATCCTTGTTTGTGACACAGTATATGTTTTGAATGGTTTACCTTGTATCTAGGAGCTAATCTCATCAGTTCTCTCAAGGCCACGTCTGTCCCTACCACTCCCAGCAGAATCCCATGAGACAACTGCAGGAAACACACAGCAGCTTCATATACAATTGCAGGTAGGGTCTGTTGAGATTAATGGTAATTAAAAAGTAAATACTTACAGTCTCTTCCTTTTTGCTGAACACAGGCATGGCTACTGAGGTCATCAGCAGGAGGCTTTGGGCCTGAGTGTTGAACAGCTATGGTACACAAACACATAAACAAAGTTACTTACTGTGTAGTTTTTGTTTAATAGCTAAAGTAGTTAGCTATCTTATGAGAAAACAACTGAAAATCTAAATTAAGTGGGTGAAGTTCATTCCTGTTGACCAAAGGTGGACAATCAAGTGAAATGGTGATAGACTGGACGGTGATAATAAATTAAGTTGTGCTAAATCTGTCTGAACCCACACACATTAACTAAGCTAAACGTTGTGAAGCAAAATAAGTTAGGAGATGTAAGCTAACTAATATTACCGTACATTAGCTGTTAAAGTAGGTAAGTAAAATGTTTTAGAAGTTGTGAAGAAAAGTTTTAAATATATTTACCGCAGTGAAACACAAATACCGTAGTGAAGTTAGTTTAAGGTTGCATAATTGAAAGACATGAACTACGGTTCTAGGCAGAACCTTTGCTTTCGTTTGCAGTTAGAGGACGTTTAGCCTACATCCGGGTTATTCTTAAAGAGCAACTTGCAGGTTAGAGACACCAGTGAATAAATGTGTAAGAAAATGATGAATACACTAGATTTTCCCAAAAATATACAGAAATATACAATACAGTGACATCTGGCGTCGTTTTAGTAAGACATTTTCACTTCCACATAAAAAAGCCTCTGCACGTGACCTCCCGCGTGTGACGTAACATATGGGAAACAAGGGGGAGAGCGGCCGGTCTAACGTATGAATAAACATGGATCACAATGCTAGTTTTGACACAGAAGAGGTTGAAAATATATATTCGAATGCATATGATTATAATTATGAGCCTGCTAGGCGTCCAAGAGACCAGGCCAAGGATTAGAAAAAATAACGGCCATCGGCGAGAAATGGAGCTTTGGTGTGTGGAGAACCAGTGGAGAACAGAGCAGCTGATTGGTGAGTGACCGGCGTTAGCATGTTAGCTAACGTCAGTCACATCACAACATTGTAAAGTTAGTAATCATATATCAGGCTATAACTAAAGTAGTATTGATAATTGTGAGCCTCTCCGCTCACACAGGGTTCAAATAGGGACGGAAAGAGCAGGTTGGTGGAACACAGGCGTTTATTAACTCCAAACAAAAATATG
>NW_011370771.1:0-1568 GCF_000735185.1 Notothenia coriiceps
GGTCCGACCAGTCACTAGAAAGCCGACCAGTCACTACGCAGCCGACAGCCGACCAGTCACTACGCAGCCGACCAGTCACTAGACAGCCGACCAGTCACTACACAGCCGACCAGTCACTACACAGCCGACCAGTCACTACACAGCCGACCAGTCACTACACAGCCGACCAGTCACTACACAGCCGACCAGTCACTACACAGCCGACCAGTCACTACACAGCCGACCAGTCACTACACAGCTGACCAGCTAACGAATCAAGTGTTTTCCTGTTCATCCTTTAAACTGCACACAAATGCACAGCTAGGATGTTTTGTAATTTGCACCAAAAGAGTGAAAAAAGTAACAACACAGAGTGAATGAGGGCTGTACCTGAGCTGGCTGCTGCTGTAGGCGTTGCGGGTGAGGAGGGGGGTGGGGGGCATGCTGCGGGCGTCACGCGGCTGCCTGGAAGCCGGTTTGAACAGGCTGCTGTGGCTCGATAAGGCTTCGCGGTGACCGTAGTGGACTGATTCCTGGACCTGGCCGTAATTTAATCTGAAACACAGATAAGAAGGAATTATTTCAGGGCATTCTGCTGTCAAAACTGAAGGGGAAAAAAACACCAGGGGTTTGCTTGGATGCATTTAAGTGATCACTTACACCTGGATGGCTGCCGTTACACAGTCCACTGATCTTTCCTTTTATGCACCAGCAAGCATTATGAAATAAATCTCTGAGGCTATAAATGTTTTAATACGAGGGAAGGAATGATCTATTATTTAAGTCTTTGTATTAAGTAGAAAATGTGCAAATTCAGCTTAAAAACCTCATGATTTCATTGCAATAACTATTTAAAAACAGTTTTGAAGCCGAGAGCAACACATCACACATATAATTGAGTAAACAGTCGAAGTGGCTGCCGTTTAAACTCCAGGTCCACTTTCCTGTTTCCCTTTTCCCTTTTGTTGTCTGCTCCCTCGCAGGCAGCGACATGTTCTTTCCCATCTATTTTTAAAGCGGGTGCATTGGGCTGATAAGCGGCAGATTGTTGGAGAGGCAGGAGAAGGAGGGAGGAGGTGACTGGCAGGAATGTAACTCTGGATCTGGATGTCTACAGGTCTGAACTAGCTTCTTCTACAGAAACAACTGTCAGACACGTTGGAGATTCAACGTATTAAAGGGGACCTATCATGCAAAATGCACTTTTTGATGTGTTTAATAGATAAACATGTGTCCCCGGTGCATCTGGGAACTCACAAAGTGTGAGAAAATAAAACAATGATGACCCGCATGCATTTTCTATGGCATCCTATGGGAACCTTTGATTCTTATCACCTGTTGCTGTCAGGAATACATTCACTGTAGACCACACAGACTACATTACAAGTGACACCTCTCAGGAAGAATATTTTACACAGAAAGATCTGATACCTGTCAGTATAATAATAATAATAATACATTATATATTTATAGGGATTTTCAAGGACTCAAAATCGCTTTACAATATAAGGGAAAGTTAGGGTAGGACTATCAAACTTGATCAACCGGCATGGATTGATGGGGGGGGGCTATGAGTAGACAAGAGGAGA
>NW_011370772.1:0-2418 GCF_000735185.1 Notothenia coriiceps
CCACCCTGTCAGCAAGCCTTCCTGACAGGGTGGACATGGTACAAATAGTTTGCCATCATTTCAATATTATCCAAATACTTTTTCCATTAACTGAAATATATTGTTGAGAAAGTGACTATAGCTTTCTGAAAATGTACATTTTATAATCACTATGTAATTACAATGTATTTACTCTACTTTGAATTTGTCCATGACAGGGTGGATACATTTTGCTGTTTGCATGTAATTAATTTATAAAAAGTGTGGGAGCTTGACCAACATCCATTTCTAACAGCAAAAACATATACTCAATGAATATGAAGTTCGATGGAAAATCTCAACTTTTTTTTTTGGAAATGGGGAAGTCTCAAATGCACCGTATGGTGATATTGACTCAGGTACGTTGTTTGCCCTGTTCACCCACAGTGTGTATAACATGTATGTGTCTTCAGTTTTGACAGTGTTACCTGCAGATGGTGAGCATTCACAGTCCACAGTTGGAGCGTCTAAATCCCTGCGTAAAGAAGAAGACAGAGATTTACGTCTGGTTGATGAAATAATGAATGAAATGCACACCTCTCTGCTGATTCTGACGGTGAGTCAAAAAATAAGTAATTGTGCTGCTGATCTTTGTGAATTTGACTGTTTCTGCATTGAGACTCGTGCCTGCACATTACTTAATTTAACATTGGGCAAATATCTTCATTTGCTTAGCAGCAGTTCACCTTTCAGGGAGCTTTGATAATTGCATGCTCTCTTTTGTCTGATTTGGGACATGTTTAAATATAGGGGGACAGGACATGATCAGTGCTGGGACATTTACCAGCGGTGGTGGTGGAGTCCACAGGTTGGACCAGTTGCTGGTCAGCAGATGGTCCTACAAAAAACAAAACAACATTAGAGGTAACATCAAAATGTACTCCTGCAACACCACAGGTCTGTTTACATCAGTCATGACTTCATGTCTTCTGTTAATTCTTCCCGATTCTTACCGAATTAATTTCTGAATTCTCATCTTTACCTCTGAACTAATTTAACTCTTATTTATATCTTTCTTTAATTTGAAACATTTGCTGTCTCTTTGTTTGCAGGAAAACTACTAGCCTGATGTCCATCACATTCGGAGGATGAGTGTATCACAACCTCATTTCAAATTAATTGAAACTGTTGAGATCTATAGCTATATCCCTAAACTCTTCATTTCATACCAATTATTTGCCTTAATCAGAGTTGGATCATTATTACCTTTCCAATTGTTTGAAATAAAGTGTATGTACTCTGTGTGCATGCTTCTCTAGGAACTCTGACCATGGTTTAGATTTACCTTGCGTGTCTGGGTGAGAGTGCTCCGGGTTCCCCTCATCCTTGTCTGTGTTGGAAGGGTCCAACGGGTCAGGGCTGTCATCTTTCTTGGGCTCATTTTCACTATTATTAGCGTCAGGCTTAATGGCTCCGTCACTCTTCTTTTCGTCTGTTTCATCCATCGTGGCTTCATTTTCTTTGATTCCTCCCCCCTCCGAGTCTTTCTCCTCTGAGGTATCATCTCCCTCCATCACATCCTCTCCTGATTCCTTTGGATCCTTTTCCCCTATATCATCTCCCTCCTTCTGCCCGGTTGCCAGCGACACCCCCTCATACGGGCCCTTATCATCCATGCTATCATCTTTCTCTGTAAGTACCTCAGAGCCAGTACTAGTATCAACACCCGAGTCATTAGAGTCAGTACTAGTATCAGCGCCCGAGTGGGAGTCTTTAGAGTCAGTGACGGGCTTAGCAATCTTAGAGTCGTCATCACGCCCAGACTCGTCAGAGTCAGATTCAGTGACGGGCTTAGCTACCTTAGAGTCATCATCAGGCTCGGATTCGTCAGAGTCAGAGTCAGATTCAGTGACGGGCTTAGCTATCTTAGGGTCATCATCAGGCTCGGATTCGTCAGAGACGGGCTTAGCTATCTTAGGGTCATCATCAGGCCCAGATTCTTCAGAGTCGGAGATGGGCTTAGCTACCTTAGAGTCATCATCAGGCCCAGATTCGTCAGAGTCAGAGTCAGAGATGGGCTTAGCTACCATAGAGTCATCATCAGGCCCAGATTCGTCAGAGTCAGAGACGGGCTTAGCTATCTTAGGGTCATCATCTGGCCCGGATTCGTCAGAGTCAGAGTCAGTGACGGGCTTAGCTATCTTAGGCTCATCATCTGGCCCGGATTCGTCAGAGTCAGTGATGGGCTTAGCTATCTTAGGCTCATCATCTGGCCCGGATTCGTCAGAGTCAGATTCAGAGATGGGCTTAGCTGTCTTAGGCTCATCATCAGGCCCGGATTCGTCAGAGTCAGAGTCAGAGTCAGAGAAGGGCTTAGCTACCTCAGAGTCATCATCAGGCCCAGATTCGTCAGAGTCAGAGTCAGAGACGGGCTTAGCTACCTTAGAGTCATCATCTGGC
>NW_011370773.1:0-2572 GCF_000735185.1 Notothenia coriiceps
ATAAAGCAGGTTAAAATAATTAAATCGAATACATGTTCTTTTAGTAAACACTGAAAACGGGTCCCACAGACCCAAAAAGCACACAAAGGTTAAAAGTAAGCATATAATAATGTTAAAATGTGCTAAATATATACACTGCAAAAAAACAAAAAAGAGGAGTAAAAGTAGCTCACGACTTGTTATATTTTTTGAAAGTAGCTCTCATCCTAAAAAAGGTTGGAGACCCCTGCTCTAGGGGGGTCAGGGGGCACTTTTCAATAATCCAAACATCTTTAGAATATGATCTCAACCAATAACAAATCATTTAAACTTGTTTATTCTTATCTTATGTTACCTAGTTAGCATTCTTTCTTTCTATTTATGCATATTTTACTAATCACTCCCGTTTAAACTGTTTTTTTTTACTGTCCACATTGGTATGATTTCTTACTTTATTTGTTCCAACTATATTAAATAAATAAAGGTGTGCTCTCTCCAGCTCTCTCTCTGTCTTTCTCGCTCACAGAGGCTGTGTGCTCCTCCGTGGCGATGACGGCTTGCATTAAAAAAATAAAATAAACATATTTGTAAAGCTATTGAGGGCTTGCGAGATACCGGTAGCTCGCGATCGACGTGTTGGAGACCCCTGCTCTAATGGGTCCGACTAGAATGACAAATATCGTTAGTTCCGCCTATTCCGTCAGCCAAAGGTAGAAGTACACAGATATTGTACTTGAGTAAAAGTAGAAGTACACAGATATTGTACTTGAGTAAAAGTAGAAGTACCAGAGTGTAGGAATACTCGGTTAAAAGTATTAGCATCAAAATATAGTTAAAGTACCACAAGTAAAAGTATTCATTGTGCAGATTGGTCCATTTCAGAATAATATATATCTTTTATAATTATTGATCATTAAAGTGTTATAATAATAATAATAATAATGCATTTATTTTATAAGGCCTTTGCATCACTGCATATACTATGTTTAAAATATGTTTAAAAGATCGGAGAGCCAGCCTCTCGTCCAACATCAGTGTCTGACCTCACTAATGCTCTTCTGGATGAAAGGGCTTCCCAGAGACACACTCCAAGATCTGTAGAAAGCCTTCCCAGAAGAGTGGAAGCTGTTATAGCTGCAAAGGGGGACCAAGTTCAAATGAATGCCTAAGAATTTGGAATGGGATGTCCTAAATGCTCCTGTAGGTGTAATCAGAATCAGAATCAGAATACCTTTATTAGTCCCACAGAGGAGAAATGCACATTATTACAGGAGAAAAGAGCCAAAGACAGCTTCATGTTACCTAAAGCATGCATACCAAAAAGTATTAAAGATTTTTTTTAAAAGCATTGAGCCCTTATGCTTTGCTGTGGCAAAACTGGCTGGATTCAATCAAACAAAACTCTCAACACATTTTCAGCTCAGCACACAATCTGCAATTCAACTCTGCACTTTATAAAACACTGCACACGGTTCTCTGAGTAACACACAGAGATCTGACATATTCACCTGGCAGCCATTTTCAAAACACTGCCATTAAACATGCTACACATATGAGCCAATGAACAGATACACATGCCAGCTGACCGTTAACGCCTGACTGCTTTACTGTTGACTCATCAATCAGGATATAAGTACAAAAATTGATATTTATTTTAAAAATATGTTTTTTTATTACAGAGCTGAGAATATAATATTTAGAAAAATATATAATATCTTGTAGGATTATGAGATACACAAGAAAGAAAACAAGATTTAAGTCGTTAATTCATGAGAAAAGCACTCATTTAAAATATTTGTTTAAAATGAATAAAATGTCCGAAGAAAGTATTCAGAGTAATTCTTATTACAATTTTATAATCTTTTTATTTATTTCACAAATGATCTGCTTTGACTGTAGTTTGAGAAACTCCTGGATACAGTCTGAAAGCCTCCTTTTTTTAATGTTGAACAAAATATTTAATAATGTTGTAGTTTAGTTGAACTCTGAGAGGTGGACTGGCTGGACTCCTCACTGGGACTCTGGTTCTGGACCAGCTTGCAGGGTCCAGGAGTTCTTGGAGAGAAGGAGCGCTTCCTGCCGCAGGACTCGGGGGATGGGAGTTCCTGAACATGGAGAAACAGCTTCAGTTATTATGCTCCAAATATCTGGAACAAAGTCACAGAAAGAATGTGTCTGCAGCTCAGAGAGTCCTGCTGGGAACCCACACATGTTGAGGAGCCCAAAGTGTGATGATAGAAATGTACAGTACGGGTCCCCAGCACATAGAAGCTGCCGGATGCTAACCTGCATATGTTGGGAGAGCTTTACAGATCAGGAGAGGAACTAAGTACATCTACTCAAGTACTGTACTTGTTACGTGCTCCCGTCCTGTTTGCCTCTCTGTCTCCCTGCTGCGCAGACACACCTGGTCTGCCCCTGGCTCCACCTCTACCAGGTGTTCCTAATCGCTGGCAGGATATAAGGAGAAGCTGGAGGAGTGGGATGTCTCTCCCCTTTTGCTGATGCCAATGCCAGGAAACGCTCTCCTTCGTGTGGTTGCTTACCGTTATGAAGCGCTAGTCCTTTTGATGTGCCTTTGTGTTATGTTTAG
>NW_011370774.1:0-307 GCF_000735185.1 Notothenia coriiceps
CCAGCCCTCACTACAAGAGGAGAGTCTTCAGTCTATAGCAGCAGAACTAGCAGCTGGTCCCAAGTCAGTCTGAACCAGCCCTCACTACAAGAGGAGAGTCTTCAGTCTATAGCAGCAGAACTAGCAGCTGGTCCCAGGTCAGTCTGAACCAGCCCTCACTACAAGAGCAGAGTCTTCAGTCTATAGCAGCAGAACTAGCAGCTGGTCGCAGGTCAGTCTGAACCAGCCCTCACTATAAGAGGAGTGTCTTCAGTTTATAGCAGCAGAACTAGCAGCTGGTCCCAGGTCAGTCTGAACCAGCCCTCAC
>NW_011370775.1:0-8135 GCF_000735185.1 Notothenia coriiceps
AAAAGTGTTTGAATGCGTACATTAACAGGTTTATGATATCACTGCCCCGTCTAAGACACGAGTGGATCTGACTTTAATTACATTTGTCTTGAGTTTTCGTCAACTTAATGTGTTGCTTAAAATAATACTTCTGCATACAGTATGTGACACTGTGAGTGTTGCACGGCCAGATACGGCTCAGCTGACTCAGATAAGGAAATATATGATACATGATGATGTGATATGCCGCGGACTGTACTTAATGTTACTCTGATCCGGTTACTTATGTTGTGGCAGATATTTAATTAAGCTTTCTTAACGCTAATGTTATAATAGTCAGATTGCTCTGAAGATGGGAGGTGATATTCTATTAATGTTCACGTTCACATAGTCGGGGATTTTTGCCGGCCTTCTTTCCTGCAAAGGCAGCTTTTCTGTATTTCCTTTCTCCTGTAATATGACTTGATCGCTTTAAACTCCGCACACTGAGCTCTGATTGATCAGCAGGCAGTGCTTTCACTGAGTTGATCTCTTAGCCTGCAACCTAACCTGCTCCGGGGCAGGTTAGCCGCTCAACATAAGTTACCATGGAGATCTAGCCTGCTAAAAAGAGAACTAGCTTTGTAGGACTGGAAACCCCGAGTTTTCCCTGAAGTTAGCCAGCTAAGCGAAAATCCTGCTTCGTAGTATACCCCCCTGAATGCAGTGGCTAAGTAATATACACAGAGAGCACATGGGACAAATGTTCTCTGTTAAAAATTGAACGCAAAAGTGTTGGTACAATTTTTAATATACATTTCCTTCTACGAGTGCATTGTGAATAAGGGCTCTTGTTTTCAATGTTAAAGTGCATTAATAATATTGTGTCCCAAAATAATCAGTAATGGTGAACTCAAATGCTTCCCGTCATGTTTTGTTTGTTTCAGGTGCAGATCCGCAGTGCTGATGAGCCGATGACCACCTTTGTGTTGTGTAACAGCTGCGGCAACCGATGGAAGGTAGTGACACACAAAATAATGATTTAAGATTTATAAAATAGTGGGTACATTCTTAAAGCTAAAACATACAGCAAATATAATTGAAACCATGCCAGCGAAGCAGCGAATGCTTAGAATAAAGTACACAGGTGCTCCATATAATTTACACATGTCCACACATGAAATATTTGTAAATATGCATCCAACCTCACACAACAAACAAGAACCCATAAGAATCTTAAAAAAACCTTTTCAAAAGGCTATGGTATTAAAAATACAACAATTTACCTAAGTCAATCTTTTTAAAAGGAATGTATAATGGTCGCTTTTCAAATAAATTATCAAACATATTAGTCCTTATACATTATGTGAACTTCTTCATCAAAGTAAAACACTTGTAAAGGATATTTCTGAAATGATTTACAGGAGGAGGCAGGTCAATTTAAGTGCTTTTACTAAATAACAATATTGCAGCTCATCTGTAACTGTAATAAAAGTTAAATTGACCTGAGTGTCAGTATGACTCTCACCACAAGATGGCAGCAGAGACCAGACTCTTCATGTTATCCTCCTCTTCCTCTCCACTCACCTTCATGAGTGCTGCCGCCCTTTACATATTGTATATCCGCCTGATTCTCTCTTTCACCTGTTTCCCTTCTTTTCTCACTTCTTCATATCTTTTTATTTATTTCAATGTTCCTTCTTTCTCCCTTTTTCTCAGATTTCTCCTTGTCCTCCCTCCCCCCCTTGTTTACATCTCATACCTCCCCCCTGTCCTTTCCCCCCTCCTCCTCCCTCCTCTCTTTTTCTTCTCCTTTTCTCTCAACAGTTACTCCCTCCTCTCTCTCCAGTACTTTTTCAGGCCCCTCCCTCATTTAGCTCCTGGCTGTAGGTCAAGGTGAAGCCACACATTGGAGCAACTTGGATTGTGGGAAGTGTTTCCGTTTCAGCATTTTGAGAATCTGAAACATGTCGGTAGGCTCTGACATTATTATCAGTTTAATAAAGCTATCTTTGATAAACTGATAAATAAACACCTCTCTAACCTCAGGAATCATTTCAAGCAAGCATTGAAGTTACAAAATACTGAAAACGTTCAGTATTTTTGCAGGAAATTCCGAGAAAATGACACACAGATCTGACTTTGTTAACTTTGTGTTAAGTTTAATGTTGGCACAATATAATATATAATTGCTGTTGCAGGCTTCTTTTTATTTATTATGACTCAGAATTGTTTCTGATATGGATGGATTTTAACTACATAAAACAACAATTTTATTTGAGTTTGAAGCTAACCCTAACCCACGATTCAATTTACCAGAGTTATTTTACTTAATCTACTTTGTTTTTACTCAAATGTTACACATTTAAATGTTTTTTCTGTAAGAATCTTAACCACAATCTTCCTTTCTGTCTTCCAGTTTTGTTGAAGAGGACGTGCGTGTGTGTGTTTGCGTGTGTTTGTGTGTGTGTGTGTGTGCGTGCCTGTGTATATTCTATCATGAAGCAAAATGACTAAAAATGAATTGAATTTGGATTCAAAAATATGAATTTCTTTTTTTGTTTTATTTTGTATAATTTATTTTGTATATATATATAAAAGGTGAATGCTGTAATATATTTAGATATATTTAAAAACAAATATGAAGGCCCATGTTGTGTATATGGTTTAGTTTGTATTGTATGCAGCACTTATAAAGAGTTTATTTCTTATTCTAGATGAAGCTTTAAACCAGAATGAAATCACATTTAGGATTTGTGGAAACAGCTTGTTGTGCTGACATAATATGTTACCCTTAACATTTCTATTAAAGTTGCTCTTTATTTAAGACCACATGGCTGCAGTGTCTTCTTTTATTTCTGGCTTGATTTAGCTTTATTGGTTCCTGCTTGGTTTAAAAAAAGGTAGCCATATATATCTTAAATAGTATTTCGTAGTCTTTTAGAGTGCATGTCCTGGTCATATTTTCTTCACATTTGTGGATAAGGGATATTTATTTATTATAATTTAACATTGGTTAAATCAATTGGCATAACATATTTAGATCCAGATGAAGATTGTTCCATTATTAATAGATAAAGCATGTATCAATTTTCAAGCATTCATATTTTGAGTTTTGTTGAGAAATAGAAAATGTGCATTTAACCCATCCTGCTAAGAAGCATACACAGCTTTTATACAGCGCCTAGGGAGCAGAGTGGGGTCATGGTGCCTTGCTCATCGGCACCTCAGTTAGGGGAATTGAACTGGCAATCAGCCAAGTCCCTATTGTATGAACAAATGCCACACAACCATTTTGGGTTATTACTGAAATGACATCCACATTGCTGCCAAAGGGTTTCAGTTTTACTTTGACTCAACAACAACTACATGACTTATAACGCAACAGCCAGAATCCCTGTTACAACTGTAACCCACCAGTGAGGTCACAGTGTACTGACACACCCTTGAGTTCACTTCTGCATCACTGGAGCAGGATAAACCACTCAATGTCCAAAAACATGTAACCTTTAAAGCATCTTAACTTTATCAAAACATGAATCTCACATAATACTGGTTAAAATTAGGTTCCAAAGTCCACTGATGTTCAGATGTTCTAGATTTTTAAAGCCACATTAGACCACACTATGTTTAACCCTCCTGTTGTCTTTGGGTCAAATCTGACCGATTTACTACTTTCTTCAATCATAACTTTTTTGTTTTACATTCGATTGCATTAAGGCTTTATGATATCCTTCACAGTAGACATTTGAACATATAAAATTGTTAATCACCACTTTCATTGAATTTTGGATGATTTAGTCAACTTTGTAACACCCATGGTGTTCCCGGTCAAAAATGACCGCCATAAAGAAAAGGAATTAGTAACCATCCGGATCAGATAAAACACACACACACACACACATACACACACACAGACACACACACAATTTGACACATTCCCCGCTCTTATGTGCCCATTCCCCCACATGGATCACACCTGGCACACGTAATACATGTTCAGTGTCTATTCTTTGTATATTTACTGCAGTTGTTCATGTATACCAGTAGTCTGATGCAATATTTACAGTTTGAAAGGGTGTTAAATGAAATTTGGTGATGATTGATGGTTTTTGTGTTAATGTAATAGCGGTTAAAACAGGACCGGTCAAATTTGACCGCGAACACCAAAGTAAGGGGGGGGNGAAACGAAGACAATAGGAGGGTTGATAAGTGACATTTTCTGATGACACTCATTTTAATAACAAATAATATATAATTTGAAATATTTGAGCACTATCAGTTTGATGTTGATAACAAACGTTAAACATTAAAGTCCTTCCACTTAAATACTGCTGATACAATTCCTTCTCATGACCAGTGAGGCCTTTATTCTTTATCAGTTCATTTAACTGAACCACATGTGCAAGTAACACAAAAACACATAAATCCCAACTGACTCAAGTGTAAACCAGAGATGTCGAGTCCGTTTTCCAAATGGCGCTGGAGGTGCGAGCGTGTTGACAGAGGTGATGAAAAGTGTTGAGAAAGCAGAGCGGAGAAAGCTGCTGTTGTGTTTGTTGTGGAAACACTGCTGAGCTCTTTCCATACAAGAGCATGGGAGAGAGAGGGAGGAAGGTGGAGAGACAGCCAGGTTAGGTGTCTTCTTTCTGGATGGAAAACAGACCGAATTCATGAAGTCCAAACAGAACACAGAGCAGAAATAGTTACTCAGTGGAAAGCAAAACAGGTTACAAACTGACCATGTAATTCTCTCTCATTTGTGATTTTGACCATTACAGCATGGTCAGGTCAAGGAAAACATATATGAAAGACAATGTTGCGATTACTTTCACCGCCCATTTGGAAATGATTTAATATTAGATCCAAGTAATAACTGTCTGACTTTGTACTGTATAAAAAGCCTCCTTATGATGTAAGATCTTGTTACTTTGGTACGTTCAGTTATCAGAACGGATGCAAATCGAAAAAGCTAGCAAAATAAAAATATTGTAGGCTACTGAAAGAAATCAAGGTTGCTAGCTAAGCTTGTTAAACTATTTACATGTTAGCTATATGCTAATGTTAGCACAAACCAGGTTCAGTTTCAACAGGGCTATTTTTTCTAATGTCAATAGAGTTTCCTTGAAATAACTAATATTTTTTTGTAGGGGTGGGAACAAGTATTTTATGAGATGTATAGTTGGGTTAATGAATCATTGGGAATTGCCAGAGGAATTCCCTTAAAGTATTGTAACGTTCACAGATGGAGTCGGAAACAGGCTTCAAGTTATTAGGCTTTAATAACTCTTCTTAGCTTAGAGGAATACAGGTACAGGTACAGGTACAGCTACAGCTTGGGTTTTCCACCTTACACACTCTCTGACGCTAACTCCCACACATACCCATATAACAGTGTCTACGTTACAACTTCCCCGCCCTCCCCCGTCTGCTCCCCCAACCACAGGACCGCACCTAGACCAGCATCACTGTGCAGCTCTGTGATTGGCAGAGAGACGGGGGATGCCTGAGTGACACCCTCAGCATCCTATCAGGGTCGCTACAGTATTGTTAATTAGACCCAAGCAAATATCCTTTCATTAATTCTTTAAAGAGTCATTTTTCCCTTTATTTTTCATTATGTTTAATGTATGGTTGAGCTGTGGTAAGTTCAGCTGACCTACTGTACACTGTCGAGATATTAAAGGTCCCATGTCATGGCCATTTCTACTGATCATAATTCCATTGTTGAGGTATACTAACATTTACATTTATATTGTGCAGTTTTCCAAACTCACATTGGTTTCTCATACAGCATCTCTGTATAGTATGTGTATTCACTCTCTGTCCTAAACCGCGGAACTCAGTCATGGGCACACACACACAGCCCCGCAGCCTGGCTGGGAGTTTATGTGTGTGCCCAGGCTGAGTTCCTCGGTGTCTCGCTGACCCCACACCAGTGAGCCAGCTCACAGTGACCCGCTCCTCGCAGCAGCGAGCCTTGCAACGTCCCGCCCTGTGTGTGTGTGTGTGTGTGTGTGTGTGTGTGTGTGTGTGTGTGTGTGTGTGTGTGAGAGAGAGAGAGAGAGAGAGAGAGAGAGGAAGTCCGCGGATTGGTCCAAACGTAACGGCTATGTGACTCTGCAGACCGTTTACATGCATACAAAGCTACATAACACACAAGGGGACGGGTAATAACCAGAAAAGCATGACATGGGACCTTTAAACGCTAAAGAAAATGTGAATATAGCATTTATTTATTCAATTTGACTTACAATTAGTATGTTTTTTCCAGGACATATTGGAATTTACTAACTTTACTTTACTTTGTGTAGCTGGTATAAAAACATGTTAAATTTAAGATCCATTTGACATGGTGTATTATTATTTTAAGTGACTAATCTGCATTTAATAGCAAGCGCTTTAATAAGTAAATATTACGTTTTGGGTAACTTGGAAGCAGGAGGTAAAAAAGGCCCTCAGCATGTGAACTAAACCGTGCGTTTCTGAAAGCGATAAGCAGGAGAAGTGAAGTTTATCAGTGTCCATCAACACATGCTAAAGAGAGGAATGCTGGGAAAGAAACATGGATGGACAGATAAAGAAATCTAAGTGTGGGAGAGTATGTTTGTGTGAGAAATGGAGGTATGAGTGTGTCTATAACTAAATAAGTGTACGTGTCTGTGTCACATAGAGAACTACTTCCAAACACAAACATATCAAGTTACAGTGAACTGTGGAACAAGACCAGACACCCACACACAAACTCCAAACCTGTGTGTGTGTGGTGGTTTCCTTTAGGAACTGAGTGTTGGGAGTATCAACAAAGAGTCAACAGCTCTGTCGCTCTTTACTCAGTTCATGTTCACTTTCAGTTCAAACTCAAACTGCAGTTTCACATTAGAGAAGTGAATGTACTTGAACCGCTTTACCTGAAAGGAACTATCTCAAGACGTGTTGTGCATTTATGTAAAAAATCATGTTGGCCAAAATGCTTCGATAGGATTATATAAAATACCAGACATTGGTATTTGTATCTGCCTTAAAAATCCAGTATCAAATGCAGGGTAGCGAGAGGCATGGACGATGGCAGAGCAGAGTTGATTCCTTGAGACATAAGAAATAAATTGAAGACACAAACACAGAACAAACGAGGCCGCTTCTCATTGGATGTTCAAGGGTTTCCGTTTATATATGTACAATTAAAATCACAGTTTTAACAAAATATAAAATAAATAACATTAACAATACTAAGATAAATGCATTCCGAGTCACTGGTCTGGTTAAGATCTAGGCATCTCTTTTTTTGAATCTGTTGTTTCTGCCTGCGCAGACAACTACACACATTTTCCTCAAACTACATTTCCCATGAAGCACTGGGTGTAAGCATCCCATCTCACATAACATTTTTTTTTTCTCTATATATTTTTTTTCTTAGTTGTTTTTCAATAATATATCTATATATATTTATATTTTTTTGCACCTGGGATTTCCTCCCACCCCCCTTCCTGAATTGACCAACCACAGTTCAGCCCTGCAGCCTCCTGCAGCCAATCAGGAGCAGGCGTCCGAGTGGGACAGACAGTGGTGAGGTCAAGGTGAGAGGTCACAGAGGCAGAGATCAGCAGCAGCAGTGCCCAGGTAGGCCACCCTGGTGTGTGTGTGTGTGTGTGTGTGTGTGTGTGTGTGTGTGTGTGTGTGTGTGTGTGTGTGTGTGTGTGTGTGTGTGTGTGTGTGTTTTGCATTACTATACTTATTAGGACCACTTTAACAATCATTTTAGGAACCTTAGAGGTCTTTTATCATCGTTTCTAAGCAATAAAACTCTCAAAATCTTATTCATCGAGCCAAATGGAACAAAAAATATATTTAAAAGTAATTTAAAATACCAAAAAGCTGCCAATTTTCAAATTCAACGTTTGTTGAGCAGATCAATTAATAGTGAAACATAGAATTATCTCATTATTTAAAACCATTCGAGCCATTAAAAAAAAAAGGTCACCCAGGCCTTTGAGAAATATTGGACAATATACCATTTAGAGGGTGTGTTGCACTCAATGTGAATACAAGACTGCTGTATTTCAACAGTAACAGACTGTAGGGTACTTCTTTACAGCTGAATGGATCAGAGTGGATTGTGAAATATTACATGATACTGTAACGGTTACTTTGGTAGGCTTGGTCATATCATGCTGAGG
>NW_011370776.1:0-1680 GCF_000735185.1 Notothenia coriiceps
CTTGCGGTCGGAGGTGGGGCTCCTGCTCTCTTCAGTTGCGGATGAAGTAGAGGCGCTGCTGGGCTTTCTTGGTGATTGACATGAGGTGCTTTCACACCGCAGTACTTTTCCCACAAAGGTTCATGAGAACTTAGTTCATCAGAACTCTTTAGTTCTAGTGCCGCCCAAAATCCCCGGCCGGAAGTCCCCGGAGTTGGGGACTGGCTTCAGTAGAAGCTGCTGGGACTCCCAGCAGCTTCTACTGAAGCCTTCCGAGTAAATCGCCAGAACACCGACACCTCCTCATCTCCACCGCTCCCATGTTTTATTTTGTGTTGCCATAAGTTAGTCTCTCTGCGTTTCTGCGCTGGGCTAATGCTAATGCTAATAATGCTAATAAAATGATGGCTTCACAACACTTTTTTTAGTTTTACGGGGCGTGGTTTGCAATCCGCCCAGCCAATCAGAAATATAGCTCTTTTCTCACAAGAGAGCCGCATGAGAGTCCCTGCTCTCTAGCAGGGACGGAAAAGGGGGTAAAAAGGTTCTCATGAACTCATTTTAGTTCCGGCTCTTTTTGGTGTGAACGCGACATTTCGGAACTATATCGGAACTAAAGTGGGAAAAGTAATCCAGTGTGAACGCGGCTAAGGTTACAGGTGCGTGTGCTCAGTCAGGACAGCATGGGCTTTGGAAAATATTTCCCCAACACAAATTATAAATCTGTAAGTCTTTAAAGTGTTTTAGAAGTGAACATTTAATTAAATAAGTGCCAAAATGGTACCTTTCCAAATGGAGCATTTAAAATGGACTGCATTTTAATTGTTAATTGTGTGTTTAGAAATACCAAAATGACATTAGAGGTAAAGTTACTGCCTGTTAGAGTGAATAATGCACATCAGCAGTGATATTAAACTAGAGGGCTACACTTTCCTCTCAATCCTGACAAACACTCTGATATCTGATCAGTAACATTTCCCTTTAATATATTTGAGAGGTTTAGAAACATGAAGAGCTTCGGGCAGCTTTAGAAATCTACAGACGACTAATTGAGAGGAGGAGCAGTCGTGAGTTTTTTCTCTTCTATCTTTGTCGACTGAATTCCCTCCAGAATATTTATCTTTCAAAAATACATGCATACTGAATGTTCTCTGTCGGAAAGGTTGGTGCGAAAGGAGACCAAAATACCTTCAATAATGTCCACGCATACACTTCATATTTAATGTAGACAGAGTACACATGAAATACTGCAAATGTATATTTGTTTTTTAAGCCATCAATTAAACCATTGAGCAGATTTTCCCACATTTTCACTGAAAAATATGTATTTTATCGAAATTGTTCCTGATATCTCTCAAATTGTATTTGTATCCTCATTTTCAGCTTCATTCAACTATTATATTTGGTTTTATTTGATTTACTAATCACATGTTCACATATTCAAATGCATCGTATGGTTGAAATGGCTGACTGTCCATATTACTGTATTCTGGCCGAGTTATTCACTGTTACTAATTTCCTTATTTTTGTTGTTGGCTAGGAAGAAGAACTTTACAAGGAAAACTTTGAAAACCCTTGCATACCTGTATTATCAAAAATAAACACACACACACACACACACACACACACACACACACACACACACACACACACACACACACACACACACACACACACACACACACACACACACACACACAC
>NW_011370777.1:0-2944 GCF_000735185.1 Notothenia coriiceps
GCAAGTGGAGGCAAAAGTGACTGCACCCAAAACAATAAACCTGCTAGCTAACTAGCCTAAACTCAGTAACAGAATGTGGGCAACACGTTCTTCTCCACAGCCGCGCGACCTCTGAGTCAGACGTCACTCCCCCCCTTTCTATCCTACGGGTACAGCCACTCCCCCTAAACCCCGTTTCCCTGCCAACCCCCACAAATGTGGGCCGGTAGGATTTAGGCAAGGATTTTTTTTTCTTTTTTCGGCCCACACACAGCACCGGCCCACCGGGGAAACTCCCGGTATTCCCAATGGCCAGTCCGCCCCTGCCCTCTGTAATGGTCACACATGCAGAGCACACACAGTGTTTGCATTTAACCCATCCTAGCACCAGGAGTCTATTGGCAGCTATTGTACAGCACCCGGGGAGCAATGGGAGTGGGGGGGGTGTCCGGTTCCTTGCTCAAGGGCACCACGGCAGGGCAGGAGGTGAACAGGGAGCTCTCCAAGTAGCAGTCCACACTCCATATTTAGGTCTGGTCGGGGACTTGAACCGGCGACCCTACAGCTCTCAGTCCAAGCCCCTACTGACTGAGCCACTGCCGGACATATACACATTTAGCGTGTAGGGCTAACAAAGGCAGGGTTACATCACACTATCAGGGTTACATCACACTATCAGGGTCTTTGGGCCTCCTTTTAAATTCTAGGTCTATGATTCTTCCATTCGGTTTATTTGGTCTTACTACAGGGTTAAGTGATAGCACATCTCAGACCTTTTTCAATGTATTTGAACAAGACTTCTTCCACCTCCGAGTATTCCTATCTTTAATCCCATTCTTATTTTAGCGATGTTATTGTCTGTGTTGTAGGTGTCGGCCCTCATGCAGCGGGTGCAGGACTCGGAGACGTTGCTGTGCGCGCTGCAGCAGGCCTTCAGTGACGCTAAGAGGATCACACAGCAGCAGATGGTGAGCAGCGTCTTCTCCCCGCCTCGTCGTTGCTTGTTCTCGCCAGCTGTGTTTGGATCTCCAGTTCCTCCCTAATGTCAGTCTGATAATGTTGGCGAGGCTGAAGCTCTTCTAAAAAGCAGATCAGGTTTTTGTTTTGACAACAGGCTCCTGTGCTGTTATCTGACATGCAGCCAGACTCATTGGAAGCTTGTTCATGGTTTGGATTTACTTTTCTCTGCCTCTCTGTTGAGCATTATCACACAGATAGAAGGTTGTTGGAGGAGATGCCTTGTAAAACTGTCCAAACATGGCTCATTAACCACAACAGAAATCAAAACATGTATACACTGTACATCACTGATAAAAAAAGTAGGTGTAAAACGTACGTTATTTACACATTTCTAACTTTTTTTTAAAGTTTTTTTTTTGCTTACTTTCAAGAAATGTTTGTGTAACACTACATTTCAAACACTGACTTTTTAATACACTGGGAAAATGGCAACCATATATTCTAAATACTCATTTTAAAACACAGTTAGGGCTGACCCCTGGTTGTCGATAGGTTGACCAATTAGTTGCTTCATTAGCCTATAGACCTTTTTCATGCTTTCTCCATGATTAATAACTCATTTCCAGAGTACTTATAAGTGCATGAGTTAAACACAACGTTCACAGTGGTGCTTTTCATGATTTTTTTAGTCGGGGAAAACAAGATAATAAATAAATTGTTAGGATTAAAGTTTGATAAAGTGCCATAAATGTATATGTATGAGTAATTGCCATATGTGTTGCTAGGTCAACTAAGTATAAACAAAAGAATGCATTGAGAAAATACCCATAAATAATTATATCAAACACAGAAAATCTTAACATTTTAGACGCATATCACAAAATATATAAGTCATCCATGTTGTCTTTTAGATGTCCTCTCTAATGGAGGAAGATAGACCAAATATTGACTTTTTTGGGGTAAAAGTGACCAGCTTTTTGAGATTGAACTGTTCCTCCCTACCACAAATATTTCCTCTAGGCTACAGGATTTAATCACTTACAAAGATTACGTTTAATAAGCCCAAACATTGCTCCTCCCCCACGACAGATTTACTTACTGTAAACCACTGAAGAAAAATGCAATATGCACGGCTAAGTAAAGTAAGTGCACTTATTATTTCTAGCCCATCATTGTGAGGGAAAAACAGGAAGGAAGGAAGTGAGAAACATTCTCAATAATGAATGTGCAGCTGCAGCGGGATCTCTAATCCTGTGCAGACAAACTCTTCTGCCAGAAAACACGAGACCTTCCTGCTGCTGCTGCTGCTGCATGTGGCTTTGATTTAAAAACATTAATACTGTCATGCATCGAGTCATAACGTTACACCCAATCCAATCCAACTTTATGTATATAGCACATTCAAAAACAACAGAGCTGACCAAAGTGCTGTACATCAATAAATATATTTAAAAAGCATATACTGGTACATACATTTAGTCAAAAACCAATAGGGCAAAAAATAAACTAATGTAAAAGCACGAGACCATAAAACCATACTTATAGCCACAGACTGTGGGTGTTTCTCAATGTCGAGGAAGGATGCTCCAAAGCCACTATTTCAAGGATGCTACGTCATCGAGTCCCGCCGAAGGACTGTTCCAATGTCCCGGCTCCTTGGGATTCTACCGAGCCCGGCGTCCTTTGTAGCAAGAATTTTCGAGGCTGCACATGTGTATCCTCCGCGGTCTTAAAATCCCCACAATGCTTTGCGCACGGACCAATTTCCAAATCTTTGGCGGGAAATCGTGCTCCATTTAAGGCGGGGCCTCGCATATGACGCACACCTGCACGCCTGTTTCACCATTCTTCGTTTTCCGAGGCTAGGAAGGATTCTTGCCTCACTTCTGAAGGAAGACATGTCTTACCAAGGAAGCGTCCTCGACAAGACATGTCTTCCTTCAGAAGTGAGGCAAGAATCCTTCCTAGCCTCGGAAAACGAAGAATGGTGAAACAGGCGTGCAGG
>NW_011370778.1:0-1451 GCF_000735185.1 Notothenia coriiceps
GTATACTAGTACTACTACGTACTACTACGTACTACTACGTACTACTACTACTACTACACACACACACACACACACACACACACACACACACACACACACACACACACACACACACACACACACACACACACACACACACACACAGGTTATAGACTGACAGCATTAAACTACATTTAAAATACAGAAAGACAGACATACACGTTCTCTTACCCCTCTATCCGTGTTGGGTACATGGATCCAAAAGATGTCTGACTCTCGTACTGTCGAACAGAAAGACAGTTGTGATTAGTTTTCACTGATTATGTTTCGCAATCATTGTCATGCTTACACCGCCCACTAATGGCTGGATACAGTGTCTCTTAGTATTATCAGATATCTCCTTTATGTATACAGGTGTTTCCCTGATAACTAAAAGGCATGCTAACCTTAGCGTAGCATCTCTCCATGTGTCTCAGCGCCACCTTGGGGTTGACGGGCTGACTGCAGGAAACACAGAAGATCTGAAGGTCTGTGTCATCGCCGTCACCTTCAGTCGCCTGGAGAGAGAGAGGGAGAGAGAGAGAGAGCGAGAGAGAGAGAGAGAGAGAGAGAGAGAGAGAGAGAGAAAGGGAAGTCACTGATTTAAATGTAGTATGGGAAAAATCATGAGAGATTACAATGAGACTTTTGATTTGGTAAACAGAGATATCTTCCGCTAAGTGTAAATGATGGTGTCTGAATAAACCCAGAGAATGTGGTAGTAATTAGGTTGCCCGCAAATGCACAGATCATTAAGGACTCAAGTGAACTGATGTTTGTTTAAGAAAGGACTTGAATCACATCACACAATAGATTTACACCTGAACAGGGATTTGAACCCTGGACCCTCAGATTAAAAGTCTGATGCTCTACCGACTGAGCTATCCAGGCTCTGAAAGATACCTTAGAAGTGAAAGTATGCATGCCTGCATTTGCATTAAGTATCTGAAAATCAAGACAGCTTTCAAGGAGATCAGCAATGTGGCAACCTGAGAGATCTTTGGTTGAGTGTAAAAGATGAGGCACTTATAAATGGGGCCTTGAAGACATGTGAGAGTGACTTGGATGTATCTAGATAATCTGGTCGGGAACAGATTTCCCCAAATGCCTCAAGCAGACTTTGCATAGCAGTCAAATGTGAGCTTTAGAGAGGACTTGAGTCACATCACACAATAGATGTAAAGCCTGAACAGGGACTTGAACCCTGGACCCTCAGATTAAAAGTCTGATGCTCTACCGACTGAGCTATCCAGGCTTTGGAAAGCAGAATTCTCAAAGATTGTATTAGCTCAGGTCCTACTATTTGAGCACATCAACACATTGTTTTGCTTTCATTTCCTGCTTTTCCCCTCCAATGTTTTAATGCCCAAATGAAAATGAGTTTAATAAGAGGTAGATGGATTCACACTTCTTTCTGTGTGTGTCTTTCTGTG